>NW_018128241.1:37352-63171 GCF_001952655.1 Monopterus albus | reverse complement strand
TATAGGATGGACCCAAAACCTTCTTTGTTTTCTTTTTTTATGTAGCAGGACAAGCAGTAAATCGTCGTCGCTTGATGTGGAGTCCATCTTTGTAACGCGACGTTTTAAGAAAATATCGCTTATTCGCGTCGCGTTCGGTGTGAAAAGGCCTTAATACAGAGACTGAGGCTACTCATCTACCTGCTAAATAAACGTTATTCATTCGGCGAAGGAGTTGGAGGATTTTTTTGGACCAAGCAGAGATGGCCATTTCAAATTCTGGATGGTCGACAAACTCCTTAAGCACCTATATAGTCCATAGAAACAGGTTTGAGCCCAGATAAATGGACAAATCTGTCATTTTCACCTGAGGACCATGTCCACACTAGTGCGCATTTCCTCCTTCTTCTTCTTCGAGTTTATGGCGCTTGGTAAGCAATGTTGTGGTACATTACTGCCACCAACTGGAATGGAGTGATTCTAAAAAATAACCCAAAGAAAAGGACATGAAAAATAAAATAAAATACAATGATCAGGCTTATACTCTATCGTTATCTATTCACAGGACTTATTTGTAAAGTATCTGAACAATCTAAGTTTAACCTTGTTTCTTGTTCACTTTCCTCCTCATAGCATCATATTTTGTACAGTAAAGCACAACATGTTTGCCTATACAAAACAAACAAACAAAAAAAGTACCAGTACATTTGATGGTGCAAACGACAAAGGTAACCGCCTGCAGGAGGAACTGATGGAAGTTGTAAAACTACAGAAATGGTTGAAAA
Source organism: Monopterus albus (assembly GCF_001952655.1). Lineage (NCBI taxonomy): Eukaryota > Metazoa > Chordata > Actinopteri > Synbranchiformes > Synbranchidae > Monopterus > Monopterus albus. The sequence goes on along the minus strand of NW_018128241.1, from coordinate 62,407 downwards.
ATCGATTTTGCATTATAAATTAATTATACAAAGGTATAATTGTTTAAAGTTGTTGCAGTTATGGAACACATCTTTAGATTTGTAGGTTCTTTAGTGAAACTTTTCATTTGTTGATAAATTAATATGTTTGGCAACATCTTGCAAATGCTGATACATTTATTGAGTAACAGGTCTATACATAAGTTCTTCAATGTAAATATTCTGCAAAGTATTTTCCCCATTAACACTTCATGACTTAAAACATAACTGTAGCTGAACCTTTAATCAATTATGAAAATATTATTGTCAAACCTAAATAGAAAACTCCTACATTCGTTTATGGACTTAAATAAGCAGCCTGATTTTAAATACAGGAAAAAAGAAAACTTTGTTTTCATATACATTCAAATGTACTGCTAGCATTCAGGCCATCCGGTCGTTCCCGGTCTTGTACTGTAGGTGGCGAAATGTAGCTATAATGTTGGTTTACGACCCTTAACTAAAGACAAAGAAGAAAAGCTAACGTAAAGTATATTCGTGTAGCGTTAAAGATGTGAATATGGTATTGAATGTATTTTACGAGCAGTTTCCAAACAATTCAAAGAATAAAAACCGGTTGATGTGTTTGAGATGTAAAGGAGAGACACCTGACAGCTCTATGGGATGTTAGCTGCACTCTCCCATTAGCTAGTTTGCTGAATAGGAACAAATAAAGCTAGCTAGCTAGCAACCATCCACTCGGGCTAACGTCATCTAGCCTTTCTTTTTCACCACAAGAAGTCAACCTTAAACAACTAGCGACTGTTTTTTTTTTCTTTTCAAATTAAAACCAAAAGGTAAGGTTCATTTAATATCTCAAATGCCTTAAGTTATTCCTCATGCAGTAGTACGTTCTCTTCTGCTAGAGGGCGCACCAGACTCCATTCAGAATTTTTACTAGTTTAAACTGCTAATTGATGTACAGCCAACATTTTCAAAGCTTCCACGATTTTAGATGTTTATAAGTAGGATATACTCAGAGGTAGCTTCACGGCGTACACACAGTTCACACAGAGCAATCATTTAAACCTTTACTTGCTTTACTTGGCCGCTATGCAGTGTTTGAGTTGTCCCTCATGGAGAACTGTATAACGAGTGTAATTATAGCTGGAAGGTATAAAAACCATCTTATTACAAAAGTAATTATTGCCAGTTATTCGGGTCTAAGCAATACACATGGTACAGTGGATATTATAGATGCCTCCTATTCTATTTTTCAAAATATTTTGCACATTCTTGCCCATTGTCTTTTGATTTGACAATGTTTACCCACTGAAGCTTAATAGTACCAGGAAGCCCCCTTACCTGAAAGGACCTAACCTTTTCTAATATAACTTAAGCAAATATTAATAACATCTTAATGTTTTCCCTCTCTGCTGGGATGCTGTCTGTTGTGAAGCTTCATCTGTCCATGGCTTCATCGGACCTCAACATGCAGGACATGAGCGAGGTTGTGATTGTCACCATACCAGACACTGTGGCCGAGGACCTGCCCTCGGTGGTAGAGGAGGATAAAGCAGTGCTGGTGACTGCGGAGCTAACCCCTCAGGCAGGGTAAGGTACATACATACACACACAGCTTACACTGAACAGAAATAATGCTACTCACTTTACTAAACTGAAACGTGGTTGTCACGCCATGTGGTTTTCCAGGGAGGACGTCCTCACCATAGCACCAGTGGAGGCACAAGCTGAGGCCAGTAGATCAGATTCTCTCTCAAAGGAAGAGGCAGTCATTGGTAATGCGACCTGCACGACTTTACTGTACTTAGTAAAACCTTTATGCCACAAGTGTGTTTTTCCCCTTTTGTTAAACTAAGAATGAACTATTATGTTCAGCTTTTAGTCTTTTATTGTAAACTGGAATGATGTAATTCAATGCAATGAAGAGTTTATTTGTAATGTTTTGTTATTGATGTAATTCAATGCAATGAAGAGTTTATTTGTAATGTTTTGTTATTATAAGCTCTTTTTGATAAAAGCAGCCATTAATGATACTGCTGTATGTTACAGGCAGTGGAGTCTTTTCAGTCTCTATGACTCAAATCACATAACAGTCTTTATAACGGTGTCAATTCTTTTTACTCTTTAGTTTGTATGATCAGATGAAGAACTGACTCAATGGTTGTATGTGGGTGCTTCTTCCTCTGTCTCTGCAGTGAAGTTAACCGAGGAGGTGGATGTTGAAGCTGATATCTATTACCCCATAACCTGTGGAGATGCCAAAGCCACACTGGTCTGGAAGAAGTTTGTCTGTCCCGGGATCAATGTGAAATGTGTCCAGGTGCATACTGTCATCTTGACACATTAGAGTTTGTGTAATCCATTTTCTGAACACTTTAATGTAGATGATACTTAGGATCAAGTGGATCATTTACTCTTTTTCTTTGCTTTCTGGTCAGTTCAATGAGCAGCTCATCAGCCCAAAGGAGTTTGTGTGTTTAGCTGGGAAATCCACTCTGAAGGACTGGAAGAGAGCCATCCGCCTCAATGGCACCATGCTGAGGTCAGGGCTTACACAGTACACTCACGGTGAATTTTACTTGGATTTTATTGGAGGCAACCCTCACAGTCTCCTTTCTGAGCAACAGTTTTTCACCAAAACCTGTTTATTGTAGCATATGGTTTATGACAGGTCAGACATGTTTACAACCCTGGTGATCTTAATATATTTCCAACACTGGCTACACTGACAGGGAGGCTGAGAGCAGTGAAATTAAACTTTGAATTCAAAATGCCCTGTATAACTTTTACTGTCAAACATAAAAGTGGTTGATGTGCAGTTGACAGATGTACCTCAGGATCACACTGCTCCACCAGACATGTTGGTGATGAACAGTGTATCCAGATGTTGTGTACTGTGCCTCCTACATCATCATGTTTCATTCCACAGAAAGATCATGGACTCAGGTGAACTGGACTTTTACCAGCACACAAAGGTCTGCTCCAACACCTGCCGCAGCACCAAGATAGACCTGGTCGGAACTAAAGTGTCCATCAGCAGCGACCATCCAGCTGACCTGGTTCCTGTCACCCCCTCATCAGCTGACTGTAAGATCCACAGCCCCAGCTGTCCTAGTTCAGGGCTCACTCTGATCTCCGGACACTGTGCATCACTGAACTTGTTGCTTGAATTATGGTTGTTTACTGATATACATATAATTTGTAGAGATGGCAGTTCTAAATCTTCAAAACAGTTTCGATGCATTTGAAAGGGACAATGATTCAAAACGTTTCAAAACACTGGCTGTGCGCAGCCTGCTGGCAAAAAGTTGAACTGCAGCTTTAGCAGAAACATTAGAACAAAACATCACCTCGAGAACAGACGGTTTCCAAAACGTCAAAGCTTTGCACATCCTGAGAAATGAAGACTGTGTCCACAAGACACCGCTGCGGGCAGGAAGTGAGGTCAGTTACAGTTTTGGATTGCCACAACAATGCTGGGAAGCTTTGAGGAGGAACTCAGCTGTGATCTCAACAAAAGTATTAGAGCGTCCTTGAGTGTTGCATGGTTTGTGCTTATGTTGTGCAAAAGCAGAAGGTCATAAGAAGATAATCTGTTTTCTGCCCAGGATGATTGGGTCCTAATCTGCTCGCTAATGGATGTACATTTTAATTCTCAACAAAAGTATTAGAGCGTCCTTGAGTGTTGCATGGTTTGTGCTTATGTTGTGCAAAAGCAGAAGGTCATAAGAAGATAATCTGTTTTCTGCCCAGGATGATTGGGTCCTAATCTGCTCGCTACTGGATGTACATTTTAATCCTCCTGTTATGTTGCTGGTCAAATTGACCCACGAACATAAATGCTGAGCAGGCATCACCTGAGAAATGAACATAACAGGAGGGTTCCCTTATGTTCGTGGGTCAATTTGACCCGCAACATAACAAGAGGGTTAATCCACAGATGCACACAAAGCACACAGGTTTGTTAACACTGACGTTGGTGTCGCAGCCAGCACACGTCTTGGTAAAAGCTAGTTTTAGTCTTGATTAGTTAGGCCACAGTTGAAGAACATGTCCACAGATTCCACGGGGAGAATGATGAGGAGATGAACTGTTGTCTTGGTGGAAAAGCTTCTGAATCAATAAAAATTGGATTATAATCCTGAATAAATACAGAAGCAGATTTTATATAAATTGTTACATTGGTCTAAGTCTAGTGATGAGGTTTAATCAGTGCTGTTCCTTTTTTGCCTTGTAGTGAACGGAGGAGGAGCCTCGTTTCCTGAGGTGATGGAGGAAACTTCAGAGTGGGTCACAGCCATCGGAGGTGATCGGCATCCTGCATACATTCACCATCATGTGGAACTGAATGGAGTGCTGTACTCTTTGTGATGTGTGTGTGTGTTTTCAGAGGACTCGGTGACGTTCTGGCGTGCGGTGAAGGAGGCAGGACTGCTGGAGGAGGTGGTGGAGGACTTCCAGAAGGAGCTGCAGGAGGTGCTGAAGGGGCTGCAGGAGAGAGTGTGTGACCCTCCACTGCAGGTCAAAGGCATGTTCACAGACATGTATGTCTCTCACTACATGTTCCACCTTGTGCTGCTGCAGGCTTCACATTGATTCGACAGCATTCGTTTCAGAGCAGGGGCAGCTTCACTCTGCAGCCACATTCAGGGAGCTCGTCTACAATCTTCTGGACCTTTGGTCATAATATCAGCTGTGGTCTCAGGAAGGTCTGACTTCTTGGAGCTGCTCTGTAGCCTCTACCTTGATCATACAAGGCACTTGTTTTCTTCCTCTTGTCCATGTTCAGAGTGGTGTACCACCATTTAAACAGGCTGAATGACTGATCAAAGACACCTGTGATACTAACTGAAGACAATAGCCTGCTTAAAATATCACTACAAGCCACTAATTTATCACCACTGCTATGGAATACCAGGAACTGTGTTCAGGCCGTCTTTGTAGAATTAGCAAGAATTCAGCTGTTTCCACAGGTTCTTAGTTTGATTCCAGGCCAAACTAAAGGCTGCAGAAATGCAGCTTTTCAGGAAAAACAAAGCATCGGTTCAGTGAGGTGTAAGAGTACAGACGCCTGTACACCAGAGTTCACACAGTTCCTCTGGTGACACAAAGGTTATACCTGGAAACGCACACTGATGTGTAAGCTTTAATGTTCAGCATGGCTGTGTCACACTGAATAGGACGTGTGTTTTTTCCAGATGCTGTTTTGCTGAACAACATTGTGCAGAACTTTGGGATGTTGGACCTGGTGAAGAAGGTTCTGGCCAGCCATAAGAGCCAGATGGACCGTTACAGAGAGCAGTACACTCGCAGCCTCGCCGGTCAGTACCTGGACCCTCGCAGGCTCGACACATCTGTGTCGCTCTCCTCTGCCGTCTGTATTACGGGGTTCATAAGTATCTGGGTGTGTGTTGGTACCTGCTGATGGTGCTGTCTTCTTCTGCAGCTCTAGAGCAGCAGTGTGATGAGCACAGGAAGCGAGCCAGGGAGCTGAAGAGCAAATCTCAGCACCTCAACAACGTCCTGATGACCCTCACCCCGGTTCCCTCACCCCCCCAAGCCAAGCGCCCCCGGCTGACCCGTGCTGTCTCCGGCCCGGCCTCAGTGAGTGCCGCTCCCACCCAGATCACTCTGCCGCTCAGCCAGCTGACCAGCCTGCCACTGGGGAAGGGGCAGGAGCCCCGGCCGGCACCAGCCTGAGTGGATACACCCTCCTGACCTCTCCGATCTCTGGGTCGGAGCTGGTGGCGGATGCCTCCAACCTGGCTGTACTGTCCACGGTGGCGGGTCAGGAGGGAGCAGCCGGCGGCAGCAGTTCCGCAGCCTCCACGACCTTCGTTAAAGTCGCCCCCCAGTTCCAGCAGTTCCAGCTGGTGACGCTGCAGGGCCTGACCACCACACAGAGCGGCACCATCCAACAGCAGGTCAGCAGTGTCAGTGTGGCAGACGCCATGGCAACCACTGCAGACGATTCACAGGAGGAAGGCCAGGCTGATGGTGATGATGAAGGGCAGCTAGAGCAGGTCAAAGAGGGAGACGGGGAGCAGCCGGCAGAGCAGCAGTGAGACTAAACACAGCTGTTCTTTACCGTCTCCCAGCTGGCTGTCGCCCTCGTCAGTCGCAGGTTCTACCCTGAGAGCGCGTCCACATTTTGAGTTTGACAGACCATTTGTCATTTACCACAACACACAAGGCTTCCTTGTAGATGTTCTTTCAAAATCTTCCCACGTTTATGTTGAAGTGGCACCAGGTGTCAGGAGTGTGAACTTCACTGGTGATTTTACTGTAAATATGTCTTTGCACCTACTGTGTTTGATGCAGCTGGAACAGGAGCATTGATCAGTTTGGTAATAAATGCTCAGTCTTCAAAAACCTACTGTGTTATTACACATGGTCAGTACTGATGTTACAGGTGTTACTCCTTTCTGGAATGTAGCTGTAATGGAAGTGTATCAGCTTAATGGCATCTAAATTCACTATGCACATGATTATCTATCTATCTCTATATATTTATCAAGTGCATAGTGAATTATATATATATAGATAGATAGATGGATAGATATACTGTGTGTGTGTGTATCCCCAACTAGGGAAGTACACTGGTCAGGACGCGCAGGCATATTGAGGCCTTCATTGTTTCTGTTTGTGCGTCAAAGTACCAAACATAATTAATTAAATCACCACAAGCTAATCCACAGTGAAGCTGGTGACCCCTGGGGGTCGGGCAGACAGACAGTAACAAGTTCCTCACGTTTCCTACTGACTCGACACGTCTGCTCGTTTCCCACGTGATGGCGCAAATCGTTTCCTGTTCTTACTGTTTTCTATCGATTCAGAGGCTTCACATTTGTTTTACTGTTGGAAAAGGCTTGTTAGATTCTTTGCATTCATTCACTTGACAAATGAGGAATTTGAAAGTTCGTGTCCTCTAAGCTGTAGAAGCTTATGTTAGATTTACGGAAGAGAAAAGAAAAGGTTCATGTTGACTTTACATCCTTGTGGAAAACTCGGACAGGTCGCGGCCTTACCTTCAGGTAAAGTGTTAACGTTCAGGCCATTCGTTTAAAATATACTGTGAAAGGCTGGACTCGTTGTTGATGCTCTGATGGTGAAGCTCAGCCGAATTCAATCCAAATGTTCTTTTTTCTTTCTTTTTATTTGTAACTCAGTTGTCAGAAATAGTCGTTGTAAATGTTAGGGATGGATGAAGCAACCTCAACACTACCTTTAATCAGAGTATAATTAAAATGTGGACCACATTTAGGGAATAACGTTAAAATATATTTAAAGTGCTGCTCAGAGTCTCTGTGTTTTACAGATTCTATTTGGAAATAAATGATCCCTGGTGGAGTTTGGTTGGATTTAACGGAACACCCCGCGGCTAAAAACAGTCACACATACCTTTTCTTTTTTACGTGTTGGACAAACAGAAAAGTAGTTTTATTAAATAAGCATTCTTTATTGACTGACAGACGATGATTCCAATAACAAACGACACAGAAGGCAATTGGCAACAAGAGAGGCAGGCATACGATTTATACATATAGGATATATTGAAAAAAGTGACATTTCAAGTGAACCTGCACAAGTTCCGTCTAGTTCTTCCAACAGCAGGTTCATCTATAGGCTCAAGTCGTCGTAGGAGTAATACGGCTCCTCGACTGAGCGCACAGAGATTTTGAAGTGGCGGCGCAGAAAGCCTCCGTAGCGTTTGTCCCAGTCCAGGTTGTTCAGCTTTGGTCGGATCCTCCTCATGAAGCCTCCGTAGCGCTTCTGCAGCTCCTCGGGTACCTGGCTCTTCTGCTCCGCGGAACTACTCCTCTTTGACTTTGGGCCGAATTTGCGTAAAAAGCCGCCGTAACGTTTAACATAACTATGGAGCATCTGATCCTGCGCAGCATCGTCTGCGCTCTCCGGCGCGTCGACATCTCTCTCCTCCAGCCTCTCCAATAAGTCCCCGTATTTCTCGGGCAGCGCCACGGCCTTCAGGATGTTACTGTCACGCCGCCGCGGAGAGGTGAAGATTTTGTTCTTGTCAATCCTCTTGATAAAGCCTCCGTAGCGCTTGACCAGGTCTGCTTCCTGGCTCTCTTCCTCCTCCTCGGCCTCATCCTGGGCGAAGTCCTCCAGCCCCGGAGCCTGGCCGCAATTCTGCAGCTGCCCCTCACACTCCGCGCTGCACGACTGCAGGGTACACAGAGAAGAGTGTGAAACGGGGTGGACACCAGAAGTGTATTTATTTAAATACATTTAGAAGAGTTTGGCGTCTGTTGCAGCCAATTAAACCACGGAAAGCCTGGTTCTTCCCCCCAGTTTTAACACAGTTTGCTTGTCCTTTACTGAAAGATTCAAACTTAAGCTGTAGTGTTTTTACGCACAGGTGTAAAATGTCTCATTTACGATATACAGTTAATCAATATTGACATGACAGCCATCTTTAACTTTAGGGTTCAGCAAATTAAAATTATATTAATAGCAACAATTGCATAGATTTCTGTTCGAGAGGCAAAATTACAAAACAAATTTCCTTGACTTTGGATCGTTATTATCATCAGGTATAGGTCGGAGGTCAGTCCAGTTCCAGTGTGGTTTCTGATGCCCAATTCTAACATAAAAACCAAAACACCAATTAATACCCAGTAAATACTCCAACCAGTGGTTCTTCTGTCTTGGAGCTTAACCCCGTGTAAAGTTGGTCTTACCAGTCTGCTGAAGGCGCCATCGGGGCTGAGGATTTGCTGCGCGCATTTCTGACACTGTGAAGCGCAATCTGTGCGGATGGAGGGCGGCAAGCTCAGCATCAGCACCAGGACATACCACTCCATTCTGCACCAGATCCCTGACGCACACACAAAACAGCACAGGCATTCCGCTGAGTGTGATTAAAATTTAGAATTAATGACACACTTTCATCTAATTACTTACTTTATTAAAACATTCTTAGTTTAGTCTTTTTAATAATAACTCATTAACCCGCGTTTTTGCTAACATGTAGACTTGTGCACAGCATAATGTTGCACCAATTCTTTGTTTCATCACTTTGACATTTAATACCAAGCAGTGAAACATGAAATGTGAATTCCAAGTGAAAGTTTCAGGAGAGCCATGCAGTTAAAAGTGTAAAGTCGGTACCTCAGGAGTTGGACAGATACTTCCAGCCGCGTTAAGACTTGCCGAGGCGCATCTACCATCAAGTGGAAACTCGTTTTCCGCACTCCAACACTTGTGTTTCTCCTGCGTGTCTCGTCGCTTTCTTTTTATCGCCGGAGACTTGGCTGTGTCACCGCAGCGCATCACAGCAGCTTCCATCACCGGACCAATGGGAAGGAAATATACTGCGTAAATAATCCCACCGCCTCCAGGAGTTTTTAACAACGCCCACACAGAGAAGGTATAGGATCAGAGGCGCAGCTCACCCCACCAGCTCATCATCATCATCATCATCATTTCATATCTGGGGGCCTGGATCAAACTACACTAACATGGATGAACAAAGTGTCTTCTCTAAGTACAAGGGGGAATGAGAAATCACTTTGAATTCAGACACTGAAAATCCTGATCCAGAACATTTGAAGTACTGTATTGAGTACGTTTCTCATGCAGTAATAATAAAGGCTGTAGGTGATTTACACCTGCTGTCTGTTGGAGCTGGTTAACATCTCTGTTTATCAGTATGCAATCAAGGTGCATGGTGTTGAAAGCAGCACTCCAGGGGGGAGCTACTGCTCCTAAAAAACCTATTCCCACCTAAATTTGCCAAAAGCGCACATTGACACTCCACAAGATTACTGGACAAATGGGAAGAGCATGAAGCACTACACAAAGGGTGCTGTATATCAACATGGAGACATCATGAAGTAGGGTGGAAGCAGCTCTGTGAGGACACATGGCCCAGAATCCCTCCTGACCATTGTGCACGTCTGATCCACAGCTACTGGAAGCACCTGTCTGAGGTTACTGCTGCCTAAGGAGGTTAAAGCAGCTGTCAAATCCAAGGGTTGGCTCACTTTTGTTAGTTCACAATCTGTACTGCTCACAATTGTCTCCAGAGAAGTAAATCACATTCTTATTTTCATTGTACTGAACCTTTTTAATAAACCTCGCTGTCGCAGAAATAAGGAACAACAGCTGAGATCAGTTTAAAAGAAGTGACCCCTGGAAGTGGAGACAAAACAAATAAGGAAGATCTTAACATGCAGTGTTTGTAGGTTTCTCCTCAGGGACCATTTTGAGATGCAAAGATAAAGGAAAAGAAAACAGTTCCTGAGAGAAAGTGAGTTCTAAAATAGCATCTTACAGTATTTTCACCCAGTGTTTGATTGTAGTCAAAGTGGACTTCATGCATTGTCATGTCCTCCTCACTGGTCCTCTTAGCAACACGCCCACACTAATGCAGCCCCTTGAGTTTTATTTTAAAGGCAATTGTATTTTTAGTCTGACTGACCTTGATTCATACGTGTGAATCAGTTTCAGAACAAAAGCAAACATTTCTTAATTTTAGTTGTGTGTCTCGTGTGCTGGACTCTGGCTGAAGATGTGGGTTTGTAATGTGACTCCTCAGCCTGGGGAGCACAGACAGCTTAATACCAAGTTATACAAGTATAAAACATGGTTAAATTACACGCAGGACAACACATTTCTTAGAGTCCAGTCCTCTACTCATTAAATCAGCCTGTATTAATCTCATTTAGGTGCTTAATCTCTTCTCCCCTGGGTTAATACATGTTGGTAAAATATCAGACTGTAATTATGCAGGGTGCACAGTCTTATTAATCAAAGAAATATGTTTGTCTTTTAAATTAAATTCAATTCTTTTGCTGTTTCTGAAAGATAAAGATTTGACACAGTAAAAACTGTATTTAACTAAATATGAATTAACAGAGGACGATGTAAAGTATGTAATTCAGTGAATTATCCAGCGCGTGAATAAACAGAAAGTGCAATTAACAAAGGAAATGAACTGCACCCAGCACGGGGGGCATTCGTCACGCTAACGGTGCAGTCTCTCCAAAGGCCGCTTCCCATTCATATGTAGAACAGGGTGAGACAGAAATGAGACGAGTGTCTCCAAGTGTTTATCTTTGGTTGATGCCCTTCCCCCTCCACTCCTAAAGGAACAGATATCCTAAACAGGAAGTGAAGAGGCTGAACTGGGTAACTGGTACGTCATTACCACCAGCACACACTGGAGTTCCTTTTGACCCAGTCCCACGTGCATGTGCCCCAAATACTGGGGATTAATCCACTATTCCCTGCTGTTTGAGTAATGTGCTTAGTAAATTTCTGAGCTTTTTTTAAAGTAACTATATATTTGTGAGGAGTGTTTTAAGACTTAAGCCTTCAGTAGAAACCAAAGAGCCTGGAGCTGAAAGCAGCAGACAGAAGAGCTAAATGGACTAACACATTGTTGGTTTTGGTTCTTGATTAGAGCAAGAAAAACGTAGTTTAAGGCCCAAGTTCCTCTCATTGTGCTTGTGGAAAGAAATAAATGCTTTTACCAAAATGCTCAATTATTCCTTTAAAGGGCCCCCTGGCGCTTTTCCTTGTTTTCTGACTTATCTACAGTGTTACAACAGTGACTGTCAGAACGGTCAGATCAGAATCCATGTGGTCGTTTTAACATCTCCTCCTCTGCACATACGACCTGTCGTCATCATTCGGCGTCGGCCCCTCACAGACCAGTAACAATAAACATGGAGGAGAGCGACGACAGTGACGGGGTCAGTGGAGAGACCAGGACGTTTCACATGTGGACGTTTATGGAGAAGCTTCTGATCAGGACAAACTGGGAGGAACATATCGTAACCCAGTGGTTTGGGAGGAAACTGGGCCATTTAACCATCACACACACCACCTAGCTGTTATTGTTGTGCACACGTGGCTCACATTTCAGTTACATCTGTGCACATGTGGCAGTTTAGGAGCTCAGCGGTGTTCGCACCAGAGCCGGGTACATGGCGCTGACACACATGTGAGGCATCAACACAAAACCATCAGAACTGAACCTTAAAGCCTGTGATGTGACCATGGCCAGTGATGACTGTGAAGCCATTAGAGGCTACATAGTGACGTAAGAATGACAGATGAGTTCACTGAATGAGAAGAGTGGAGACAATTTAATGCTAACATTTACAGCCCAAGTCTACAGTGCAGTCCATCACATTAGCCGCGCCTTCCCGCTGTATTGGAGCTGCTGTTTAAGTACAGTGGCTGTTTTCTACCTGTCATATGACAGATGCAGAGGAGGATCCCTGAGCACCAGCCCCATGAAACTCCAGCATCCGGTCCAGCAAACCAAATAAGACTGTGATGTTCCTGCTCATCTCCTGAAGGATGAGGCTGTGTTTGTTTCTACTGTTTTGTTTTCAATAAATGATTAATCCACTCCTTAGGCTTTTCACATACCCACATTCACATGCACACACTAGGATCTGACCGATTACACTATGCCGATATTTTATAATTTGCTCTATCAACAGCTGAGCTTTAACATACCATTTAAACGGAGCTAGTTGTACCTAAAAACAAATGGTCATGGCAGAAAAGCAGCACAAAAGCTGTGGATAAACTCACAGTAATGAGATTGTTTCAGATGAGACAAAGTGAAGCAGGTTCTATCAAAGGTTTTACTGTCTGACATGACAAGTAGAGCATGAGCAATAGAATTTATTTCAAAAACTTTATTATATCATGCAAAATGCTGATGTAATGAAATAATACTGCTTACTGTCTTTTACATGGGTGTAATGTCACATTTCAAAATCTTATTTCTTTCCCCTGTTTTATAGTTTCAGACTGATTTTCTTAATAAAATCTCTGAGCAATAAGGAGCAGCACAAGCTTTTTTGCCCTGGGCTTTGCATCTCAGGCTACAGCCTTTATATGTTGATCAAATAAAAGGGATTGATCTAAAGTCACGCCCAAGTTTTTAACTGTGGTATTTCCTGAGACTCTACAGCTGTCAAGATTTAATGTTAGGTTTTCATGGATATGTTTATATCTATATTCAGACAGATGATTAAAAGCAAAAAAATTAAAAGCAGCCACTCTTTCAAATTTGATAAACACTTCTCAATATTTACTTTTGCACTAGCATTGTCAACCCTCAATAGGATGTACAATTGAGTATCATCAGCAAAGCAATGGAAACTAATACCAAATTTATGTACATTTTGACCAAGTGTGGAACAATTGCAAGAAAAAAGTAAAGGGCCAAGAAGAGAGCCTTGGGGTACCCCATATTTAACCTCCTGTGTAGATGACATAGATTTATCATAAAGCACAGATTGTATTCTTATGTATAATTAAGGAAAAGCTCAACATTCCTGGACGTCCTCATACAAAACACTGTTAAACTACAGTTTCTCAACAAAAAGCACATCCAGCAATAACAGACACTAATTTAAACATGTGAGGTAAGAGCACAAACGTGGAAAACCAATCATATGGAATTTACGCGGGTACATTTCAGACCAACACATCTCATACATGGTCAGCAATGATTGGTGACTGACTGACAGAGAAGTAACACCGTGTGAGGCCGCACACAGCAGCGCTCTGAGCGAAATGCCTTCACTGGACACAAACTACAGTGACTGTGGAAAAACTGAAACTTGGACCTGATAACGGCAGAAATGAAAACACTGTTGTCTATAAAAGTGACAAATATTTGTGCAAAGAAAGAAAAGAGACACGTTCGAATCTTTCACAAACCAAATTCAGATTTGGTTCTGATCCCAAATGAACTGAGCCAAGCAGGTTTAAAAAAGCAGGCCGAGGTGTCCCAGAGCCGTCCCACACCATCCCGTGTGAAAAACAAATGCTCTTAACATGAAAAGGTCTCTGCATGTGGTGTTAAACTGAGTGATCAACAAACAAATATGTTTTTCAGAAACATTTATTGGCCGTGTATCGACCAATGAGATATCGTTCTAGCACACACCCACACTGTGCCCAGTGATGTGTGTCGCCCCGGGTTTCATCCACGCTCCCCCTTCCTGTGTTTGAGCAGCCTTGTTTGCATTTACATTCCCCAGTAACCTGGAGACACCTGCCTCTCACTCAGAACACCAGCTGACTACTCCCACATGCTGCTGGTCACACACACTGCGCTACAATGCCCGGTGTTATCTTATGTGTCATGATTTACAACACAATTACACAGATAGTAGCCTTGATCTGTTTGTCGTGTGTTCAGAGGCCATGACATAATGAAAGTCTTCAGTGGTTTTCCATTTCCTTCCTCTCATTCATGCTTCAGTCACATCACGACACAGTGGCTTGACAGGTAAACTACGACCTCACCTCAGGCTTTTCCATGTATCATCATCATCATCATCATGCACACACCAGCTCCCCTCCGTCCCCTCCACACACACAGTGACTCCTTGGTGACGCCTCACACCTCCACCAATGAAAAAGATCTGTTATGAGACAAAAGTGAGGTGAGCGCACACGCGACAACAACACCGCCAACCTGAACTCTACACTGTATCTGGTGTGAAGGTAACCATAGCAGCCGTTAAGAAAAGCTGCCACCACCACCATAAATAAACCCTCTTGATGGGCGGAAGATCATTGTATACATTATCACTGCGCTGAACAGAGTCAAAGTGAAACACAAGGCGCTGGTGATGCTGGTAGGCAGGGAAACCTCTCAATGCTTTGACTAAAGAGCATGTAACTTTCTTATTGACGTCACTCTCCACTTGTTCAGAGCTAATGGCATTATGAAAGGAGTGTTTTTAGAATTGTCAAAGTCACATTAATCGAAATAGTTCAGCAGAATATCGCAGAGCTGAAAGACAGGCCCCTGTGTGTTTGAATCAAAGGCAACTCAATGGTTCAAGCCCTGCATCATGAATGGAGCTGAATGGATGTGGTCTGGTACAAAACAAGGCAGCCGATTAAACTGACCTTGGTGGCGACAGACACTGTATGCCACATTACTATTATGCTGTGGTTAGAAATCCAACCACATAAACCACATGCTGCCTTAGTGAAGGTGTGCTGCTCTCAAATGTAACATTTTAAAACATATGAAATATACTTTATCAAAGGTACTAGCTCTGGAAGTGATGACCTGAAAACAGATTGTGAAGTTCAGTGGTGGAAGTACTGAGACACCACAGTGTAAAAATATGCTGTTACAAGTAAAAGCCCTGTATTCAAAATGTTAATGAAGTAAAAGTTTATTAAGTGTTGGCACCAAAAGATACTTCAGGTGCCAAAAGTGCTCATTATGCAGATTAATGTATATTATAATTAGTGATGTCTTATTGCGTCCATCACTTTACCGCTGATAAAGAGCTGTGTACTTCGTGTACTGGTGGGTAGCTCGTGTAGTGCTTTTCTACGCACTGAAGCAAATGTTCACACACTCACACAATGGTGAAAACACTGGTGTGTGATCATCTTGTGTTGCCCAAGGACACGTTGACATGTGGACTGAGAAGCCAGGGATCAAACCACCAACCCCACGGTTAGGAGATGGTACCTGCTGAGCCACGGCCAGCCCATAAGATAACGGGCCCCTGGGCACAGACAGGTAAAAGGCCCCCTGCCCTCCTACAAGAGAACACCATTTTTATTTTTATTTTCATTTTTTGTGTGACTCTTTGTGGTGGTTTTGCATCTGTATGAGCTGATTTGAGTCTCTGTGTTCACTTTGCATCTCTCTTTGGTCATTGTGCACCTTTTTGTAGTACTTTTGTGTGTCTTCATAGTATATTTGTGCCTTTATGTGGTTATTTTGTGACTTTTTAAGTCACTTGGTTGAATTGTTATGTAACAGTCCCTTTAAACAGGGGACGGCTGTGGCTTAGGAGGTTGTCTCCTGACCGAAGGGTTAGTGGTTTGATTCTTGGCTTCTCCATTTCATGATGATGTCAGAGGTGTGTGAATGAGAAATAGTGTGTTTCAATGCATAAAAAAGCACTATACATGTATAACACCATTTACTCTAAACGCCATGATTCAGCTGGTGTTGCTGGTTTTAACTTTTTTTTTAGATGAGTGTAACAAATTAGAGTCTAATTTGCGGTGATGTGTGTTAAGTTAGGTTTAGAACTGAAATGTAAGTTTTGAAAAGAAGCTGTTCACCTGCCAACCATCACCTGGCAACTCCACTGGCATATACATCTAATTTAAACAGCCTCTAAACAGAATCCAGCCAGTTATGTTGCCACCTCACCATACCTGGTAAAAGAGTTTAAGTCATCTATGAGCATCACTTCTAAGAGATGGGGTTGCACCGAATGATAGAGTTACTTTGACATTTAGTTGAAGTGGAGCCACAGTATCGTACCATCCTCACATTCTTTATTCCATGTTCCAGTGTCTGAATCCACAGGCTCACATTCACCAGGTAAAATTTACCCCGCTGTAAACTGACCTTGGGCGCCAAAGAAACTGAAAAGGATGTGAGAAAATAACTTTGTAACTAGGTGTTGTATGCACGTGTGCTTGTGCGTATGAAGAGGACGTCCTTCTAGAGAATTCAATCACACTTTGAACTTCAGTGGAAAATGCTCAGAAAGTCATTCTGTAGAAAATATTTTCAATAATTCACATTTGTGCTATGAAGGCCTTTTGTTCCGCTTTCCAAAGGACATACCACTTGATTTTATTTCTAAGGCCACACCTGAGATGTTTCCCACTGCAAATCTCTTCCCACCCATTTTAATGCCTTCAGTTTAAATCAAGGAATCATCCATTAAAATGACAAACGAGCAGCTGGAGTCTGACAAATCACATCTATTGATAAATAACATGATGCATGCATATTATGTATCTTACTGAAAGTCATGACGCAGTGCCAGCAGTTACATATCTGTCATATAATGGATTAATACTTCCCAGAAAACCTTTCAGCTGAGCTAAGTATTGTTGAAGTATTGATTTATTTCCACACATCTCTGTGTGTTTGGTTTTTAATATTGTAAACACGTTCCAGTGGAGAGTTTGAGCCTCCTCAAGTCAAATATCAAAATGTTTGGACTTTAATTAAATATTCTTAAAAGTAGAATATTTATCTAGTTATGTTGGAACAAGACTGCACAGCCACACTAGTGACAACACAGTGATGACATGCTGATGTTTAGCAGGCATAATGCTTGCACGTGTCTACTGTCTTAACGTGTTAGCATGCTAACATCAGCTAATTAGCACTAAAAACAAACTACAGCTGAGGCTGATGGGATATCATTAGCTTTACACCTGTCTGACAAATTGAAGGTCGATAGGTCAGAGGTCTCCACAGTCACTGACATTCATGGTGTGGTAACCATAACCATGGTGCATGGCTCAAGAGGAACCCCACAGTCAAATGTCTTAGTTGGCTT
The DNA here is from genome assembly GCF_001952655.1 of Monopterus albus. Taxonomy (NCBI): domain Eukaryota; kingdom Metazoa; phylum Chordata; class Actinopteri; order Synbranchiformes; family Synbranchidae; genus Monopterus; species Monopterus albus. The sequence goes on along the minus strand of NW_018128241.1, from coordinate 45,083 downwards.
CTGAGCTTCTGAGTCCTGCATGAACACAATATTTTCTGCCACAGTTACACCAGTTCTGGTCATTTTATATTTGCGATCCGAGTGTTTTTCTGTGGGTGGGAGGTGATACTACATAGTTCACTGTCAGTAAATCAGATTAAAACACACCCACACAGTCCCGATGGAGTAGATTAGCTGCGTTTATGACTATTAAACTTAATAAATTTGCAGTGAATGAGACAAAAGGGGTGAGTCAGGCAGTCTGCAGGGTGGACTCAGACTGTGACCTGCAGGGACTAAACCCCCTCAGTACCATCAGTACTGTCATTACCTGTGTTTGCTGCACTGTTCATCTTGCTGAGGCATTTGAATGTTCAGGACTTTAAGATAATGTTTTACAGTCTTCACATACTGTAGTTTCATACGTGTTTCAGGTTTGGACAGTCTTGTCCTTGTAGTTCTGTAAGTGCAGAGGTCAGTGTGTGTGGCAGTGGAGGACAGATCACCCACCAGCCACTAAAAATGAAGAAGCCTCTCAGATGGCTGAAGAAATGTCCTTAACGCCTCAAGTCCACTGAAACAGAAGGACCTGCACAAAGGAGACCAACCTGCACAGACACTTTACCCATGAGTTTAGCAAACACTGCTGACTCTCATATTTAACTTTAGAGATAATGTATTCAAGTCTGATTTCAGTTTATCTTTTATTGTTGGTTGAAGCTTTTAAGGAACTAAAGCAAAACAAAGAAACAAACAAAAAAGCCTAAAACCAATTCACAACGTTATCATTTGCTTTTAGGACTTTATTTTGAAAAAAAGCACATTGCTAGAAAAAGCTTCAGGAACTTTGAGAACGGACCTTTTTTGAAAGTCTGACATGTGCGTCTCAATCTACAAAATAATGGCACGTTAAACACATCACCAGCACAGGCGCCTTTATGATTGATCACTCAGATGGCAAATATAATGCTGTTGCAACTTAGCAATATAAAGACAATTCACTTTCTAATTATCCTCCAGCACAATGGCTGACACATGGTGGAAATCTCTTTTTGGCCCCTGCTCCCCTGTTGATCCTGTTTGAGGAAGATAACATTGAATGTTCATTGTTGTCAGACTCACTAATAAATGATGCATCAGAGAGGTCACCTGCTTGACTTCCCACGTTTCCTTTGTGCAGCTCTGACGTAGTGTGTCGTTCAGACTCTTAGTTCGTTCCTCTCTTAGTTTTCCCTGCACAATATCTCAGCAAAGAAATCCTTGCTGGATGCTGAGCAGCAGGTCATCACTTCTTCTGCATGCTAGTCCTGACGAAGGTTGAACATATTCTACTGTGTTAAAGCTCAACAGGCTGTTGGAGTTTCTGGTATCACCCTCCACGGTGAAGACTCCCCTAACATTCTCAGAAACAGGTCGTTTTTGGCTTCTTACACACTTGATTTTTACCTTTAATGAATTTTCACCTTTTCCTTCAAGAAACTTTCCAGTATTGGAAGTGGTTTGTTTCAGTCTGACAGGGTGTAAACAAGCCAGCAGCTTAGCCAGGTGACCTGTTAACCTTACTGTGCAGTATTAGCAGTGAAAAACTACTGCGTGCAGCTCCAATGCAGAGTAACTTTATGTTTTCAGATGCGGTTTCTTTAATACAATTTCAGATCAGCAGCGTTTCTTCTGGGCTCTGATGACATATGCATCAGAGTTTTGATGTATTATTCTGTAGTGCTGTGTGGTTTTTTTATTTATTTATTTGCACAAACATGACAAACAAGCAACAATAATGTGCAAGGAGAAGAAAAAAAAAAGTCCAGTTTAATAACCATGAATCAGAGTTTATTTCAAAATAAGACCAAAACTGATCTGGAATATTTCCATCCTTGAAAAATAATAGCTAATGAATGAAAACGTGTTAATATCATAAGTACTACTCTACATATTTTGGTTGTGTTGCTCTTCCTCCTCTTCTGCAGTGACCTGCTCCCCTCTCTGTCACCCTGCATGACCATCCATCCATCCACTAACTATACCACTTTTCCTGTAGCGGGTCATGGGGGCCTCGAGCCATTCACAGCCAGCACTGGGAGAGAGGTGGGGTACACCTGGACAGGTTGTCAGAAAGACAACAGCTCACACTCACATTCAAATTCACACCTATGGGCACTTTAGAGTCACCACTTAGTCCAACCTGTCTTTGGACGATGGGAGGAAGCTGGAGGAAATCCACACAGTCATGAGGAGAACATACGCATCGGCCGGCAGATTCAAAACCGGAGCCTTCTCTGTGAAGTGGCAGTGCTTACCACTGCACCACTGTGCCACCCAGTTTGATGATCAGTATAAGCACAGTGTCTTGTGTTTCCTGTCCTGGCTGAAACATCACACTTTTAGCAAAGTTGCTATTTAAACAAGCGGCCTGTGCCTTCTCTTCTTCTTTTTTGTTTTTTAAAGGCAGTAGTTGGTCTCAGCTGTGTGTGTCAGAGTTCACAGCAGGGGGCAGAGGTTGCTGACGAGTTGTCTTGTTAGCTATGTGTCCTTTTCTTTCAGCCAGTTATTGCCACCAAAGCACACAGCAGCTCCCTGAGTGATGATGTGTTCACGCCTCACAGGAGTGTGTGGAGTCCTGTGTCAGGATTCAACACCTCTGATTTCCTCTTGTATGACATAGTGTGGTGTCTCTCATGGAAGACAACAGAGCTACTGCAAAAGACGTCCACACAGCAGCGATGTAGGACCTATGGCAGCAGAAAAATATACTTCTTACAGCTTTGTCGTTTTAACAGTAAAAGTGTTATACAATTGTCACAACCCGGCTCAAAATCCATGACAAACAAAGGAGACACAGGCTTCAAATAAACAAATCAATAATTTATTTTTTAACAAATTCCAATTAAGAATAAACTTCTAAAGGAGCGCTAACAATCGGTGTCTTCAGTCCTGTAGGTTCAGGTGCATGGATGAGTGAGATGTGAGGTGTTCAAGCAGTGTTGAATGGAAAAATAAAACAAAATGAATAAAATAAATAAAACAAATACATATAAAATAAAAATATAACAGATAATAATATACAAAATATGATATAATATCAAAATAAATGAATAAATAATAAAAATAAAATAAGGTGCACTGGGGGCAAAGCGAGGAGTGAGCCGTGGAGAGGAGTGGGGTCTAAGTAGCAGAGGACATCACGGGGCCCAGGTGTCAAATCATAAAACAGAGAGGGAGAGAAAGACTGTGACAAAACAGAAAGAAACAACAGAAAGGCACATTTTCTAACAAGGTGACCTTCTCATTATAATTATAAAACATTCAAATGGTTTACAAATGAACCAAATATTGTTAAAAAATAAGATTTGAATCAAATAAGTTCTAAACATTTTAGTCTCGGTGAGCCCTCTTCTTGGTTTTCCTCACTCTACAGCTGATGCAGTGCATCAAGTTCAGAATCATAACCAGACATGATCAGGTAAATGAGTGACACTGGACTGGTGTATATACTAACAAAATAATGAGGCTGGGAGCAGCTGGTGAGGTGAGTGGGCAGGTCAACAGGCCAAAAATGATGTTAGTGAGAGGCAACAGAAGAGAGAACCCGAGCACTGCCAGCGTTACTTTGTCCTCCGGTGGCTGCTCAGGTGATGCAGGAGGAAAACAAAATGCCTTTGGTGTTCACCACCCCCTCTGGGTCAAACTGACGCGACAAAGCTTTGGGCTTAACATTTTGGGAAACTGGGCAATAGGGCAATGTAAAAACGACTGGAAAAGAGTGCCCACGTGAACAGCCAAGAGTTGAGTCCTGTATTTGCTTGGGTTGGGTGGGTATGGTCCAATCAGAGGCCGCAGTGACTTGGACTGGATTCATTTGGATAGTACCAGCCAGGCAGAGGTGGCCAGCATGACACTGTGTGGTTTAGAGCTCTCCCTGCAGAGAAACCAAGTGCTACAGATACTGTAAGTCGTGAGAAGAACTTTATGGAGGTGGTAGCCAGCTCTCTCTTCACTGCCTCCACCCACTGTCAGCAGCCAAGGGTTATATCACATTATTGTAATATAAACAGCCACTAGAAGCACTGGACCCCATGGCATGGACATTATACGCTTCTTATATCTTATTGTAGAGCTGGTTTCAGCTGAAAGCCAGAGAGGGCACAAGAAGGCTGGAGAGGGAGTGAGACAACAGAAAAGATGGAACAATACAGTGACACAAGAAAGGTGTGATGGCAGCGGTACTCTTGTCAGTAGACTGTGTTCTCTCAGACCATCTCATTAACGGTAATTTTCATGCTGGCAGAGGAACACACAGAAAGCTATCAGAAAAGTTGTATAAAGCCTGACAGGAACAAAAAAAAAAATCTTGGGTTGTGGAGTTAGAGAAGTCTGTGGCGCCTTCCTTATCTCTGCTGCAGGAGACACGAGCTGCTACTAGCGTATACACCTTCATCTCCAAACTGTTGGTGGTCTAGTTGCACTGTGGGTAATGTAGGCACCAGGATTTGACGAGGAAAGAGAATATGTATCGTTCTTTTCTGGCCATTTTGCTGACCCACTGCAGTCCTCAGTCGGTGGCAAACTGCTGTTTTAGTTTCGTGCCACCACTCTCATCAGGCTCATTTAAATCAGCAGCATGAAGCTATTTAAGTGCATCATCGGATATTGTTCTGTGTTTGCAGAAAGTTCAAACAGGCAACAATCAACTAGCACATTAGTCATTACAACAGTAGTGTGTCCTGGTGTGTTTACAGTTTGTTGCACTGCTACCAAGTGGTCAGAAAGTCAACTAATGCTGCTGCAAATGCAAATCAAAATATAGCCTTTAAGGCTGTTAAGAAGGGGTCTGCAGCAATAATGTCAGTTACAGGTTATTTACAACTGTCTGTAGAATGTAAAAAAGTGCTTGATTGTCACTGTTTTCACAGCTAAATGCACGTATTCAACTGCATGAATTCCTGATGAAGTCCACTATTCACTCTCCTCTTCACTGTCTTCAGGTCTCTACTAACTCCTGAGGAACGTCTCTGGCTTTTCAGCTGCTTAATGCTTCACTATGTTCACCAGCTCTAACTGATGAAAAACCAGCCTAAACCAGGCTGATGAGAACACAGACTGAAACAAAACAGTAAAGCTGTGGCTCATAAACCCCAAAAAATGAGCTGAAGGATGTTACAAGACCAAAGCTGAGGGGAAGAGGCGCTGTCACTGCAAGTGACACAGTTCAGTGATAGACTTATACTGGTATACTGGTGTTGACTGTATCTACTGGTACACAGTATGTTACTTGTGGTGTTGTACATGTTTGGCTCATTCCGTGAAGGTGTTCGCTGCTTCTGAGATCTTGCCTCATGCCACCTAAGAGCCAGAACTGATGAGGGGCTGGAGTTACCTTTCTTGTACTGTTCTGTCATTAAAATCAAATCAGTAGAGAGTTGAAGTCACTCCCTCATTACTTGAAAATATAAGATAAAGATGTCCCTTAGAAATGTGCAGTTAGATGGTTGGTATCTAATCTCAAACTGACTTCACTTGGCTTCTGTGCTATATCACACCCTGTTAACGAATCCACCACAGGCACCAACAGACAAGCATCCCTGTATCTCCGTCCATGCAGTTCTACCTCTGTGGTACTGGCCTTCAAGTTGCCGTGGTAACACTGGGCATAGAGAAGTGGTTGTGAGTGTACGTGAGTCAGAAGCTAAAGTGAGTGTCCCTGAAACTTGAGAAAGATATGTATCCAGGAGCAGAACATGCACAATAACAAAGCATGAACACAGCTTCGACACAAAACCTCTGCAGGCGAACAGAGGAGCAGAGTGGGACGGCAAGGCCGGAGCCAGACACACACCGGCACGTTGGTCTTTCTAGAGCTGTCAGGACATAACACTACTAACCATCACAACAGAGTGCAACAAGCCCAGCCCTTAGTCTAACGGTGGACATCACTGAGCCTTCATAGGCAACAACACTGCTATATTTTTATCTGTAAGGCCACACCGGATGAGCTTCCATCTTATCTTTGCACTGTTTTCTGTCTTGGCTCTGGTGGTTCCCAGCTGATGCACCTCGGTCATGGAATAACTTGCAGAAAGAACTAAAGTTAGACACATTCATATCTATTGTAGAACTGAATACCACCATAAAGAAAGTGACGAAGGAGACGTAGCTGTTCTTCTTGAGAGTCCAATGTTTTTATCTCATGAATATAATTTTTGTATATTGTGTTGTATGTGTATGGCTGCATCTTGGTCAGGTCTCCCTTGAAAAAAAAGATCTGCCATCTTGGTCAGGTCTCCCTTGAAATAAGAGATTGTGATCTGGGATCTGGGATTTCCTGTTAAAATAAAGATTAAATAAACAAATAAACAAAAACCTGACTCAGTCCTGAATCCTAAAACCACGTCTGAACCCTCAACATGTCTTCACAAGGATGGTGTCACACAACCAGTGAAACATGTGTACACACACAGAATATCACACTGAATCTAATTCTCGTGGCGAGTTCAGTCAGACATGCATGATGTTGTTTGATTTTTAAAACCAATACTTCTGTTATATCAAGGTACTACTGTCCAGTAGCCTGTTTTAAGTATTTCATCTTCCAGAACCAAACCCAGACTGTTTATTGTGAAGACCACCACACACTCACTCTTCTTTTGATGACTTACCTGCAGGTGAAAAAGAAATCTGACAAATACTTCTGTTATTCCAACTCAGCCACAAGAGGTCAGGAGTGCACGTTGTTCAAGCGCTCACAGCTTCTGCTCATTACAGTAAGATGCTGAACATCATGTATACAAGTCCAAAAGAGGATTACTGCACCTCAGTAGGCTCATTGTATCTTTGTCTTACATATAGAGACATATATAGATTCATATCCTGCCTTCTGTCGCTCCACACCCAGCCTGTCACTGTCTAAAGTGGCCATGATCGGGCTGATGCTTATTTCAGAACCAGCCAGTGAACACAGTAAAATACTTACATTTTCTTGTTCTTTGTGCTCATAAAGTGTTTTGCTGTGAGCACTGTGATAATGGGATGTACCTCAGAGATCAACATTTTTATGTCTTATCTGAAATATTGCAGCAGGACAAAAAAGAACAATCTTCACTTGTTGGAAAGTATGTCTTGTTTTCAGTAATCTGACAAGCACTATATGAAGCACACTGACATCTTTAGGGATATTTGTTGAAATTTGCTAAAACAGTTGTGGCAACAGGACTCACTGTCTCAAAACAGTTAAAGAACTGCACACCCAGAGTGCAAAACACCTCACACCCTGTAAAATGAAGCACTACACACAAAACTGCAAGACTCTTATCAGAATCAAACGTTTGCGCCAGATGCCACACACTTCATTCACATTAAGTGACGTCATTTCCAAGAAACTACACACTGCTGTGCTAAATTCAAAACACATTTATGTCTGGCGGCCTTTTCCTCTAAGAAACACTGCATTGGTTCCATCGCAGTCCAGCCATGGAGGACACTGCCTGCGATGTCACTGAGGCACTGTGGCCCAGACCCAGCTAGGCGGCATGATGCAGCCCATGTGTCCCTTCTTGTGAGGTCTCAGGAGTGCCTTGAGGGAATTCCTTCAGATCTAGCACATATGTCCACTTGGACTCAAAGATGAACTGATTAGATTTTGGTGGTCAAAGGTCAAGCTCAGCGACCTCACTTCTGTCCTATACCCATTAACTTGACTGGTTGGTGGTGTGGATGTCTGATGGCAGGTGGGCCGGAGCTCACACCTCCTTGCTGGAA
>NW_018128241.1:34963-36271 GCF_001952655.1 Monopterus albus | reverse complement strand
ACTGGCCAAGTGGTCATCTCAGGTGATGAGACCCCCTGTGTGTGTAAGACACCCCCTGGTGGGGCAGAACTTGAGATATGCTAGGTGTATCCAGGTGTGGGCTAGCGGGGCTTTGTTGAAATGTAAATAGGTCGTTTGGTTGCCTGGGGGATGCAGACATTCAGAAGTTGCAGAAAGTAAGCAGATTCTACCTCATTACAATTGTAAGACATATAAGCAAGGAGAATAAATGTATTAGAAAATAACCAGAGCTCAGTAGTTCTGTACAATAACCAATACAGCTGTAATCAGGTAAGATAAAGTTATGAAAGGTAACTAAAAGGAACTACAGGTATGAGAAGTAACTAAAGCTGATAAAGTAACTAGAGTCTATAAGGCTCAAATCTTACAACACAGAAACTGATGATTTCGTTTTTTTTTAAAGGACACAATGTGAAACTTGTAAATCCAATGGTTCGTGGACCTGTAATCATTCTTGCACTACTTATCAGTCAGCTTTAATAAATTTTGAACAGCTTAAGGTTGCATAGTTTGAGTATTGCAAGCAAAATTCATTTCCAGTACACCATGAATGTGTATGAGTTTTATAGATGTGTATTGTATCACTTTGGTATAAAGGGACTGCCCCTTTACCATCACTCAGAGAACTCTGTGCGACTGAAAAGCTGTGTATGACTTCTCTCCATGCATGAAATAAAGAATTCTTTGCAGCTACTCTCCGGTCTCCAGACATCTTTATTGGGTCCTGCCTTGTTCCCACTACCACAGTGGAGGTGTACAACCACAATGCTGTAATTCTAAGCTTTTTTAAACAGTACTTTTGATATAGTGTGTTTGCACAACTGTAATATCCACTGTGATATGGGTAGCACTAATTTAATGTAAAGAAAAAAACTATAAATCTTTGCTTTTGTAGTGAAATTGTATTTTGTGCACATTTCTGTGCACTTGAAGGATCACTCCCTGCAGGATCCTCTTAGAGGAACAGTCCACCAGAGATAAATGTGTTTTGAATTTAGCACAGCAACGTGCACTTTCCTAGAAATTAGGTCAGTTAATGTGAATGAAGTGTGTGGCACCTGATGCAAACCTTTGGTTTTGATAAGTGTTTTGTAGTCTAGTGTGTTTTGTGTGTACTGTGGTTCTTTGAATTGTGGTGAGTGTTTTGAGACAATGAGTCCTGTTGCCAAAAACGTGTGTTGGCAGTTGAAGAAAACTGTAATTGTGCCAAGTAGGCTAACAGTAAGATCATTAACCTGCACGTTTTCTGTGGTAAAACCTTAAAACTAATTAAGTTGTGTTTGTTTT
>NW_018128241.1:33838-34847 GCF_001952655.1 Monopterus albus | reverse complement strand
GCAAATCCCCCTTTTGATTAAAGCTGCAAATAAAGCTTTACTGGCCACTGAGCTGGGACAGTGGACAGTCTGCTCTCTAAGTGCAGGCCAATGAATGCCACAATAGGGTATAATACAAAAGCAGGACTTGTTTCTGTCTGACAGCGCCTGGATTTTAGCCCTGTGAGCAAAACAAAGGTCGCCCAGGAAGATAAACCACTGTTGTAAACATATGAGGCCCAGCTGGATGGAAGAAACAGCACTTTAACAGGCAGCACATGCTGGTTCACACTGGTTCAATCAATGGATCTACTACAGTACTTTTTCTGTTTGTGTGGCATGTAGTGTTTGCTACAGCTGTGCCTGGTTTTGTGTTGATCATGTAGTTTGTGTTGCTTGTTCTGCATCATACAGAGAGTTTCTCTTATTAGCCCATAGCCTCGTTAATATAAATGGAGGTCTGCAAAATAATAGGAACACTTGTCAGTAGGTTATAACACAGCACAGTTCACCAGCGATCACACAACTGAAACAGTTTGAACACAATCTCAACATTATCACTGCCATGAAGGGCGATGTACTGTACACACATATACACACACACTCCTTGTGGTCATCACTTACAGAGTGTGTACATAAGCTTAGAGCCATTTCCAGGAGACCTACCCTAACCTTAATCAAAGTTGACATTTGCTCTAAAATATAACAAATTAGTCATGGGGCCCAAACTCCGGTCCCCACAAAGCAATGTGTGCCCAGTGCTCTGTCCCCACAGGTATATATAAACTAGCCCCCTCCCCACTTATCTATCTGTCTATCTATCTATAGATAGGGTCGGGGGGGGGGCTGGAACCAATCCCAGCTGACACTGGGTGAGAGGCGGTGTCCACCCTCGCCAGGTCACCAGTCTATCACAGGGCCAAATTAGCTTCCACAAGCTACTAATCATACCAGACCAGGCAAAGCAGTAGCAGCCAATTTCCTGCATGTAAATGAGGGTGTGTTTTAACGCTTCCTTTGTGTAGGGGAG
>NW_018128241.1:32560-33769 GCF_001952655.1 Monopterus albus | reverse complement strand
ATCTCTCTCTCTCTCTCTCTCTCTCTCTCTCTATATATATATATATATATATATACACATACAGTATTTCATTATCTATTTTTATTTAAAACATAGTAAACTACATTCAAATTCACACTCAGTCACTGAGCAGGTAAAATGTACCCTTCTTATTAAATACATATACTCTGAGTTATTTTGGTATGATTTGAAAAACATTTTCTAAATTTGACAATAGCATTAAAACTGTGTAATAGCGTTATAGAAGGAAACTATTAAATACCATGCACACACAGTAGCCTACTAATCAGCTACCTGAATATTTTGGAAACTGTTTATTACTGTGTGTAAGCTACTGATTTCACATGAAACAGTGAATCAAAGCTTCAGTTATTTTAGCGACCACTGTTCCTAAACTGATCCATCTGCGTTACTCGACACCGGAGTCAAATTCCTTGTATGCCCAAACATCCATGATTCTGGTCTGTCTGTGTTTGGTGCTGGTTGCACTGGGTGCACTGGGTGCAGTGGGGGTGGGCTGTCCATGACCTTGTACACGTGCGCCGCTCTCATGTTGGCCCACGCTGCCACGGCGCAGCACCACAAAGACGGAGGAACCGGCTCGGTTGACGGTGTTGCTCAGGGAATTGTCTCATGTCAGCTCCCACAGTGACAACGTCTCTGTCTTTATCACGATCTGTCTCGTTTCAAAAAACAAACAAACGTGTCAGTCAGCGGGAGGCGGAGCGAAACGCCCCGAGAGCTGCGCCGCTGGGACGCTGTGTTCATGGATTCATTCCTGTGCCGATTGCACAGCTTCCTCGTTATTAACAGCAAAAACAAGCAGGTAGACGCAAGGACGTGACATTTTATTGGCTCCGAGCTGGAGTGATGAAAGATAAACACGTCCTTCCTTCATGCCCACTGTCAGCAAGAGAGAAGTTATGGATATCTGTGGGAACAAGAGGAGAAAGGTAAGCGGCGGTGTGCGGGGCTGCAGGCGCAGCGGGGCCGGGAAGATGAGGCGTGGGGCTTGCAAGGTCCTCCGCTCCCTCGCGGTGCACGACAACAACCATACGAAGGACGAGGAAGAGGACGACGACTGCTTCTCCATCAGCTTCCTCCGGAGCGACCGGCTGGACCCCGCCGCGGCGCTGTCGCCCCGGTACAGTCTGCTGCGGGAGGGCGGCCGCGGGGGCTACGGGGGGGGGGACGAGGGCCTAACCCGGG
>NW_018128241.1:31768-32519 GCF_001952655.1 Monopterus albus | reverse complement strand
AGAGCTGGCCCTGGCCGAGTTCTGGGCCCTGACGAGCCTGGAGAACCGACACCAGAATGTGGTGCAGCTGGAGGAGTGCGTCCTGCAGCGGAACGGTCTGGCCCAGAAGATGAGCCACGGAAACAAGAGGTCCAAACAGTACCTGCGCCTGGTGGAGACCTCCCTCAAAGGTACTATGACACCAGTACTACCAATAATGAAATGGAGTTTCTGTGTCTGGAAAGGGGGCCCCGATCTAAAGTTCTTGAACCTCAGTGTCCAGCTTCAATAAAAGCTCATAAAAATCAGCTACAAAATGATTCAATATATTTTCAGCTCTTGGAAACATGGCACTGGTACTTACCAGTTCATTTAAAGAAGAAGAAGGGTTATTCTAGATTTTTCTTCGATTTGTCTAATATAAAAGTTATTCTCGTGTGTTGAAGACATGCTAGCTGGTACTCATTTAAATTGTTGCAAGGTAAGTGAAACTTAAAATTGTGTGTGTGTGTGTATGTGTATATATTTAACATAAATAACAGTGTTTGACAGGAACTATAAAGTGTTTGCATAATGTAAAAGTTCATTCACTTAAAACTAATGTTGTAACTCTGCAGCCTTGGCTCTGCTGTACATGACCTATAGTAGGCAGTGACGTGAGGTCAGGGGAGGCAGGTGAGTTCAATCTTGAAAAGAAAAAAAACTTAACCATAAAATATAATAAATGTTAATATTTGTGGGCTGGTGTGTGTTGTAGGCCCTTTTGCCGTTC
>NW_018128241.1:29853-31324 GCF_001952655.1 Monopterus albus | reverse complement strand
GAACGGTAAAAGGGTTTGTAATACATACCAGCTGACAAATGGATTTCGTGTACAAGTAAAGGTAAGACCATAAACTTTTCTTATTTCTAGTTAGAAATAAGCTCAATTGGAATAAATTTTAACCTCAAATTAAATATGGGTCACGATTGTGTGAAGAATGCTGATATGAGATATAAAACATAACGCATTGTCTGTTAACAGACAATTTGTTAACGGTTCATTTGTATTTGTAAATCTGACTGTAAAAGAGTCAGTGCCTCACCAGCTGTCAACCTCACCACACGTCACTGATAGTAGGCACAGTGTTTCCCTGAACTCACCAGAGTACACAGTGTACTAGTTGTACTAGTTGACAGTGTTGCCTGTTCACTTACAATTCAGACATTAAACACTGGTGTGATATGGGATATTTAAAAGAAATATTGCAGCTTTATCTTATGACAGCAGGATTTTTATTCACTTCTGTTTGTATTATTGTCATCAATCCACTGCCACCCACTATTGTATCACCTCCTTGGTTACTGCTCAGGGGGCCAAATAGAAATAGATCATTTCTGTTAAAAACGTCTTTGTAAGATGGAGAGCGAGCACTGGAACACCAGTGTCAACCTGCTCCGTTAACACATCCAGCGTTATAAGTGAATCAGTGTGAGGGCTTTGCTTCTCTTTGAGCAGCCGGGCTGTTATGTAAGCGTCACCATTCAGGGTTTTGGAAATGAAACATGAATCTGGAGCTGACGTCCTGTGAGCCACAAAGTAAATAATACTGAATGTAATATTTGGATAAGGATGCAAAGGGCTTGTTTTTAATTTGTACAGTATGTTCTCTGAGTTTTGGTCTTGGTCCACTTTACGTAGTTATGTAGAGTGTAAGGCCAATGGGGCAGGTCGGTGTGGGGCAGGCCGGTGTGGGGCAGCAGCTGAAAAATAGCTTGACCTCAAAGTTGCCTTCGATTTCTGAGACTTGACACAGATCAGGAAGTGCTAATATTTCATTTTATATTATATTTTAGTATAAGAATCAGTTTATTTGCCAAGTACGCAACCATAAAAAGAATGTCCTGGCGCATGGTGTCATAGCTGATGACAAACTCTCCTGGAAATCTCATATCAGATATGTTCATCGCAAAATAGCAAAGAATATATCGATATTGGCAAGGGTTAGATATATTTTGGACGGGAAAGCACTACGCATTTTGTATTCTTCATTGATTTTACCATACTTAGAGTATGGCGTTGAAAACTGGGGAAATACATACAAAAGCTCACTTCAACCATTGTATATATTACAAAAAAGAGCGATAAGAATTGTGCATAAGATGGGGTATAGGGATCACACCAATGGAGCTTTCATACAGTCTAAATTGTTAAAATTTTTCGATTTAGTGGGATATAAGACTGCTGTGTTTATGTATAAAGCCAGGAACAATTTATTACCTGGTGGAATTCAAAAACTATTTAATGAAAGGGA
>NW_018128241.1:24872-25502 GCF_001952655.1 Monopterus albus | reverse complement strand
TCATGGTCCACGATATCTTTAACTTGCGCCGCTCTATGACACATTTCTTCTGCCTCCATATCCTCAGTCACTTCTGATTTATTAGCTCTTTTCCCTCTTTGAGGCATTTTAGCAGTTGTAAAGTATGCTTAAAAGACTTGAAATATAGAACAGACAAGAGGAGCAGTAAAGACGTCTGCTCTCGCTACTAAAACAAAAAAACCTAAACAGAATAAAACACAAATTTTAAAAACAGAAGGAGTAAAAATCTCCCATATCAGAACACAAACTGCGTAAAACAACGAATTAAAAGACGGGTTAAGACTGGAACGGGTTAGGCACCAAAGGCCTGTCTAAAAAGATGGATTTTTAGAGTTGACTTATAAGGGCATTACAGTAGTCCAGCCGTGAGGTGATGAAAGCATGGATAGCTTTTTCTAAGTCTGCGTGCAATAAGAAGGGCTTCACCTTTGTTAAGAGTCTCAGGTGAAAAAAGCTGGTTTTAACCACGGATCTGATCTGCTTATCAAAATTGAAGCCACTGTCAAATATCACTCCAAGATTTTTCACGGTATCAGTGAATGAAGGTGCTAATGCTGAAACACCTAGACTGGATACAACAGCAGCTGAATCGGGGCTTAAAATCAAGTA
>NW_018128241.1:11977-24405 GCF_001952655.1 Monopterus albus | reverse complement strand
GTTTTTAGAGTTGACTTAAAAGCCGCTAGCTCAGTTATGGACCATAGCTCTGGCCGTAGAGAATTACAGAGCCTGGGGCCATACACGGCAAAAGAACGATCACCCCATTTTTTGTATCTTGACCGAGGGACAACCAGGGACAGATCCTCTGAGGAGCACAGAGCTCTGCGCGGAGCATAAGCAGAGAGAAGATCCAACAGGTATGGAGGAGCGAGGCCATTCATGGACTTAAATACAAATAGTAGCACCTTGAAGTCAACTCTAGACTGTATTGGCAACCAGTGTAGCAAGTGAAGCACAGGGGTGATGTGGGTGTACCTGGGGGTGTTCGACAACAGTCGAACTGCAGCGTTCTGAACCAGCTGAAGCTTCCGAAGAAGCGATTGAGAGATTCCGACATAGAGGGCATTACAGTAGTCAAGTTGCGAGGTGATGAAAGCATGGATAACTTTTTCTAAATCTGCGTGCGATAAGAAGGGCTTCACCTTCGTTAAGAGTCTCAGGTGAAAAAAGCTGGTTTTAACCACAGATCTGAGCTGCTTATCAAAATTACAGCCACTGTCAAATATCACTCCAAGATTTTTCATGGTATCAGTGAGTGAAGGTGCTAACGCTAAAGCACCTAGACTGGATACAACAGCAGCAGCTGAATCGGGGCTAAAGATGATGTACTCCGTCTTGCTCTCATTTAAGTGGAGGAAATTCTGCAATAGCCAAAGTTTAATGTCACGGATACAATTTTGCAGTGGGGTAAGTACGTTAGAATTGCCTGGTATCAACGGCACGTAAATCTGAACATCATCCACATAAAAATGGAAATGAACATTGTACCTTGATATGATTGAACCAAGTGGTGATATATATAAAGAAAAAAGTAGCACCTGAGGTCAGAGGGGCTATGGTGGAAAAGTAATCGCCGATCATGACACTAATCAGTTATGTCACTAATCAGTCTTATCTGTCCTTCTTCAATCTGCGCACTGCAGGCGAGCGCATCCTGGGTTACCCAGAGGAGCCGTGCTACCTCTGGTTCATCATGGAGTTTTGTGAGGGTGGAGACCTCAACCGGTACGTCTTGTCCCGCCGGCCTGACCCCCAGACCAACAGGAGCTTTATGCGTCAGTTGACGAGTGCAGTAGCTTTCCTACACAAGAACAACATAGTCCATCGCGATCTGAAGCCAGACAACATCCTCATCACACAGAGGTCTGGATCCCCTGTCCTCAAAGTGGCTGACTTTGGCCTCAGTAAAGTCTGTGCTGGCCTCAACTCCAAGACCAGTGAAGAACACCCTGCGGCGAGAGCGGATGGCAGAGGCAGTGACCAGAATGACTTTGTCAACATAAACACATTCTGGCTGTCGTCAGCTTGCGGCTCAGACTTCTACATGGCCCCTGAGGTGTGGGAGGGCCACTACACAGCCAAGGCTGATATATTCGCCCTGGGCATCATTATCTGGGCAATGATTGAGCGGATCACCTTCATCGACGCAGAGTCTAAGCGTGAACTGCTGGGTACCTACATCCGGCAGGGCACAGAGATCATGCCTGTTGGGGAGGCTCTGTTGGAGAACCCCAAGATGGTCCTCCACATCCCTCAGAAGGCCAGGAGCTCCATGTCGGAGGGGGTGAAGAAACTACTCCTGGACATGCTCGCAGTCAACCCTCAGGACCGACCAGACGCGTCCCAGCTGGAGATGCGGGTGGACCAAGTCACGTGCGCTGCGTGACAGTGCCCACCTTTCCAAAATCTCTCCTTTTTACCCTAACCATTGGAAGAAGGGAGCTCCTCCCTTTCTAGGTGAGTACACCTTCCTTGGTAACTTATTACTTTTGCTATCCTCACACCTTTAAGAACTTTCTCATTAAGTTGTGTGCAACAGACCAAACAGCTGAGTTCACTGATTTATCTATCTGTAACCAGAGGGGAGGAGCAGCCAAGGACACGAGCTGCTTCTCTGTGACACTGCCACTGGCCTCTGGTAACCTGGGGCTGAAGACGGCTAAGCTTCCTCTCAGCTGACACCATTAGCCTCTCCTGTTCTGGCCTCAATTTATTGTTGTAGTTTACTACTTTTTACTGTGTGTTTGAGAAATGTCCTGCTCAGACGCTACTGTGAAGACATTTTCATCCTGTCCAGCGGCCAGACTGACATTAGTGTGGGTCAGGCAATTCTAGGAGTAAAACTGGGGGGGTCTATGTCATATATGCCACTTTATTAGGAAGGTAGGCTGAAAATTAGCCCACTAGAAATGTAGCTAATGATCTAGTGGCGGAAGAAGTACTCAAATAAAAAGCAACAATACCACAGTGTAAAATTACTCTGTTAAGTAAAAGTACAAAAGTCCTGGCATCAAAATATACTTCAAGTACAAAAAGTAAAAGTACTCATTCTGCAGAATGGCACATTTTACATGAACATATATCATAATTCTCAGTTATAATTATTGATCTGTTATTGTTCAAATCACATTTTGCAGCGGCTAATGGCAGAGCAAATTTGAACAATCTTTTATCTTTATAATTTGAGGTACTGCTGGGTAGCTTGTGAATTTCTCACCAGGTATCGGTAAAGTTGATAATATTTAGTATAGTTAATCTCATTCTGAACAGTAAGTAGTAACTATAGTTGTCAAATAAATGTGGTGGAGTAAAAAGTACAATATTTGCCTCTAAAATGTCATGAAGTCAAAGTATGACGTAGGAGAAAATTTAAAATACTCAGGTACAGATACATCAAAATTGTACCTAAGTACCCTACTTGAGTAAGTGTACTTAGTTACTTTGCACCACTGCTCTCACTGCACTGGAAGACTGTACCTACAGTCAGTACAGTAGGTCAAGCTGTTCTGGATTTTACAACTTGAGCTGCAACAATTAGTCCATTAGGTGATCGAAAAAAATAATTGTCAAAGCTTCAAATGATTGTTGTATTTAATATTATCTGACTGACAAGATCTTTAGAGTAAAAGTACAAAAGTCCTGGCATCAAAATATACTTCAAGTACAAAAAGTAAAAGTACTCATTCTGCAGAATGGCACATTGTACATGAACATATATCATAATTCTCAGTTATAATTATTGATCTGTTATTGTTCAAATCACATTTTGCAGCGGCTAATGGCAGCAAATTTGAACAATCTTTTATCTTTATAATTTGAGGTACTGCTGGGTATTGTTCATCTTTTATTTTCTATTTTGTTTGTGTAAGAATTTTATCTTTGCTGGTGGGAATGATCAGCCGAACGTGTGAAACTAGACCTGTCCTTTAAGATGAATATCACACAAATTGCTTCTCTGCGAGTAAATCTGGTGATCTGTTGAGCCACGGGAACCAACGCTGGTTGACCCGACATCCGACAACACGTAGCTCCTAAGCCTGACTGCTCCTCCTGTTTCTGTCAAAGCTTCCCACGTCACTGTTGAGGAAACGGGATTAACTAAGGTGAAAGTATCTACTGCAGGGCGTTGAGGTCAAGGCCCCAACCTGAGCCACAGGTTCACATCACGTCTGGTGTTAATAGAGCTCCCAGCTTGTTCTGCAGTCAGTCATTGCAGGACAAAGTGAATCATGGTTAACATGAATTCACATATACAAAAGTGTAGAGAAGGCTGAAGTAACAGGAGGTGGAGCGGGTGGCGTGGGAGGACAGCATTGAGATTGGTACAGCCTGGGCCTGAGGGCAAACAGCCTGGCTGCGGTTCAGTGCACACATCAGGGTGTGTGTGCGAGAGACAATGAAAAAGTGCAGCAGAAACACTGGCAGAGATCCATTAATATATTGAAGGGTTTCTGGCAACAACCTGACAGGATGTGTCCTGTTCACACCCGGCGCTTCCTGACATCTCGTGGAAACCCTGCAATCCGACTTCTGTTTCCTCAAGTTTAAGTCCTTTGGTTTATTTCCTGGTGGAGAATGTCCTGACAGGTCTGCCTGCTGTGTTCATACTCAATGAGTTGTGCATGTTTCCTTGTTTTTGGAACTGTACACTTACAGTATGTCCATGCATGTGAACATACTGGTCTCTAAGTACCTTATTTTTATTTGAACTTATTTCCTAAAGCACATTCCTCTTGCTTGTTTGCACATTACTTTCTTTCCTTTCTGTCCTCTCAGCCTTATGTTGTTTACTTGGCCATTGCTGCCTTACATAAGGACATGTACATGCACATTGAGAGCTGCTGTGTCAGAGTCAAATTCCTCATGTGACCAGCACACCTGGCCAGTAAAGCTGATTCTGATGCGCTGTAGCTCATACAGACAGTGACAGACGAAAAGCTGTAGCTATTTGTACTGGACCGTTTTGATACAGGGCTTTGTGCACGGTGCTGATGTCTTTAAGAGTGGTTAACAGCGGGTTTGTTTTGTGATCGGGACATTTTTTCACGCCCACGTTCCCACAGATCAGTGCACTATAAACATAGAAGCTTAGCTTAGCTGAGCGAGCATCATGAGCAATGCAAACAACAAGCCAGAGCTAGAAGAGCCTCCCCTATCGTGGTCTCCTGTCTGGGAAACTGCTCGGCTTCCTGGTGAAGTACAGCAGTGGACAGAGACTAGTGGATAAGGTGCCTTGTTTGTTCAGCACTTAATATATTGTTCAGTGGTAATTAGGTCAATTTGAAACAGTACCAAGTGAACATGAATATCATTGCTGCAAGGAAAAAATGTAGTATTAGTAGTAGTTAGCAGCAGTATTCTATTTTATTTTTATACATTTTATTAAAGTTTTATTTACATTTTTAAAAAATAGTATATTTTTCCCCTTACTGTGCCAAAAAACCAAACCGTGTACAGACCTGTTATTGTTGCGGACCGTTACCCTTCCAGGTACTATAGTCTTCTACCTTTAAACCTTCTGTTCTGAGTGATGAAGAATATTTTCACCACAGTTTTTGGTTGACACTTATGGGAACAATGATTTTAACTTTATGAATCATGAAGGACCTCATTTAATTCATTTGTGTTAGGAGAAGAAAGCTGCCTCTTCTGAACTAAACATTCACACTGAGCAGGGATCAACTTTTCCTGCAGTGTTGACAGGAAAACGTTTTTTTAAGACTTTATTGTGTCAGTTTGCGGTTTAGAACAGAAACTATATTTAGCACATCAGTGAGCGGCTGCTGCTCAGCGACCCCACCCTGTCTATTTGAGCTTGAACCCTCCACTGACCAGGATGAAGTCCAGCTGTTGTCTGAACCAGGCCACGACACCTGGAGCCTCTGTACTGTCTTTATGTTGAGAATCCTGTTTGATTTCATTGACTGCATGAACAAGCATTTTACAGGTTGAGGCATTTTCAGGGTGTTGACCTTGTTCTGCACCCGTGAATGGCTCCACATAAGAACCGTATTAATGCCTTTCAGCAGGTTGCGTGTGTCTTCCATCTTCTCTTAATGCTCCAAGCGGTGCACATTTGGAACAAAGACAGTAGGTCTGAGAGAATGCTGAGCTTGCGGCTCTAAAGGAAATGAGGTTGTGTGGACAGCAGCGTGTTGCCAGGGTACACTTGTGTTCTGTACGGCTCAGTCCCTGGTGGGTATTACGGTGCAGATGCCAGAGGGAGGCTACAGTACCTTTATGAGCGTGTGAAACCATGTGTGGTGAGTGCACTGGCCTTATGTAACATGGATGTAAAAGTGAGCATCGAGTGGCTGAAAAAGTTGTTAATGTTTCGTCAGGGTGCAGAGCAGCAACTGCAGAAACAAGTTCCTACGCAAGTGATCCTCACTGTGTTTATTCAAAAGCTGTAAGAGGAAAAAGCCAGCTCAGTTATCACTTTCCGTTTGTCCATAAAACTCGACGTCTTCCCACACCCTGTACTGTCATGGATAAGCTCTGATCCCACAGTGCACTGGAATAACACAGATCCCGATTTTTTCCAGTCTGGTGTCTCCAGTCACACCGGTTATCTCCTCACTGTCATCTCTACTCACTGCAGCGGCTGCACAGTTTGTTTTGTTTGACGGGTTCTAACAAAGCTCCTAGGTTTGACTTTGACCCCTAAATAATACCTGAGAAGAGACACGGTCAGCGTCTGTTGCAGATAGCACAGGTTTGTGGTGTCACTGTTGTTGTCGACTCTGTGGTGAAGAAGTTCAAGATGGCAGATTACCTGAGGGATGCAGCTGGTGACGGTTCAACACAACGTGGGGCTTGGCCCCTGGAAAACATTAACTTTCAGCTATTGTGGATGAAACTCTACAGATCCTCCGGAGATGTGCTCCAGTCCGTGTTGGACCATGTTTCCCCTCAGTCTCCATTTTAAGACCTTATTAACAGATAGTATTGGGAGTTGTTGGGTCATTGATATCTGGGGCCGTCCTGCTTTGGTTTAGCGGCGTTCAGCTTTCCTGATGTCTGCCTCTCATCCTGGAAAATCGTAATGCTTGGTTGAGTTCTGTGTGTGTTTATTCACAGGGTTTTTGTAGCAGTAATGCTCAGGTCTGCAGATATCAGACGTTACTTTAGAGAACTCTCTTAATAGTAGCACAGTTGTATTAGACAGCATATGTTACCCCCCACCCTCCACCCCCCCTTACTGAATGCCATCCCAACCATCAGATGTGACCCACACATTGGTTTTTGTCCAGATATTTGCCGGAAAACATCCTTTGTTTTGCGTCACTGGGAACATGGAGGCACGCCCCTAAACGTATGTAATGAACCATTTGTGTGGCTGTCAGTCAAGTGGTATGTGTTGCTTTTCATGCCACGCCATCACAAATCAACTCTGAGCTCGTAAGACGCCGACACTCCCTTTCCAGATAATCCTAGAGAACTGCCGCAGGGACGCCAGCCCCCATTGTATATGCAGTGATCCTGGTCTCTTCTGGTTTTCAATAAGCTCGTCTGCTTTTGGGTTGTGTAACGGCAAATGGCGGGCAGGGGGTCCGAGGACGGAGTAGGCCTGAGTTAGTCCAGGATCTGACGGGCTTCCGACGTCAGCTTGTTTCTTTAGTTTTACTTGTTGATGCAGCAGCAAGTGTTTGACCAAGTGTTTATGTTGTACCCTGTTCGTTTTATCAGGGTTCAGCATTCACACTATAGAACACAAACTCAGACTGATCAGACCAATGTATATCTTGGTAAGCAACTGGCACGTGCACATTCCTGTGTTCTGAGAACATTCATACATATGTTTCCCTAAAGGCCCTTGAAAACTGAAACAGATTCAGGACTGAATCCCCCAGTTGAATTACTTTCTCTGCAACTTAGCTGCAGTTCAACAGCAGAGCACAGACCTTATTTCAGGCATCTAACCCAGTTCCATTAAAAAAACACACACACTGACTTCAGGCTTCAGGGCAAGGGGAGTGGTATCGCAAAAATGCTGCCTCAGTTCCAGGTTGTAGGAGTCATTACTACGGCACTATTGTCCTGATTAAATGACAGGGTTGCTAAAACAGTGTTACTATGAATATCAACACCTCAAATCATTTTCTTTCCACTCTGACTTCTGACTACATTGGTTGTGTAGGGAGATGTGAGAGCTGCAGACACGGACAGGAAGCGCTGCATCCGTCTGCGTGTTCCAGGTTTGTCAGCCGAGGTTGGATGTCCCAAGCCAACGGAGTCACAATGAGTCGAATAATCGTGGCAGCACACTAGGATTAAAACACGCATGCAAACACCTTGAACAGATTAATTCCATTCTGTTTAAAACTGCTGACACAATCTGTCACAGCCCAGTGAAAAGATTAGTCTGTCATGCAAAAGCTCCCTCTGAATACTCGGTTTAGCTCACACATGTGAACCATGTCTCCTGCTTAATACCAACTTTTACTTTGATAGAAAGCACAACCGTGAACCAGTAAATCTTCCCACGAAAGCCATTGACGGGGCTTCATATTTGTCCAAGCTGCGCTGATGGAGCTGTGCTGCAGCCTGTGGAGCATTAGTGATTATGTAAACACCTGGTGAGACTTTTCATTTGGATCCGCTTCACTTTAGAACATAAGGGTGTGTAGAGTTGTGCAACCTATCCATGGTGGTTTGAATAGTCAGGTATGAGAGGCATGCTGTAAGACGTGTGCCTCAGGTCAGAGTCCACACAGTTCCTTGGAAAAGACGCTCAGCTGCTTCTGGACCAGCAGGAGGTAAAAACAACCTCTCAGGGCACCGTGAACTCATCAGCCGGTCTTTCCACACTGATAGTTTAAAGAACAGATTATCAGCTGTGATGGTAAACTGCAGGAAAACAGGGTTCAGGTCAGAAATGAATTGATTCCTTTTGTTTGTCCAAAGTATGATGAAGAAAGGAGATTGAATCGGCCACCAGTGGCCTCGCCCACCCCCCAGAGAGAGGACTGGTTGATCGTGGCTTTTAACTCGTCAGCATACTTTGTGGCCTGACAGCCCCGTGGCTCTCTGATCCTGTGGACTAAATTCAGTGTGAGGGTATACTTTCATACCTCTGGCTGCATGTTTCATTCGCTTTAGTGCACGTTTTCCAATAGCACCACAGTGGAAAACAACATTATTCATGTGTGTGGAGATGAAATTGCTGATCCTCAGCAGTGACATAAGCACATTGCGTGTCTCCATTCAGCACCTCTGACATGCGTGCTTGCCGTTAAGCTGACCCACTTGTGTTCACCCCATGTGCTGTGAGGTTATGCAACCTGTGAAAAGAGGAACAAAGTGCTGCGGCTGGCGTGTCGGCTGCCGGGCTATTAATAGAGCACAGTGCTGAACTAAACCTGGACACATACACACACTCAGGTGTCAGTCAGGTGGTGGTGGCATTTTCCTGCAGGTAGATGTAGAAGCACTGCATGTTTACAGTGTGACTTTGTCTGCAATGATGGTGACTGTTTATATGATTATCGAGGTGCAAAAACAAAATGAGTTGTGAGGACATTTTGGGGTTTGGAGGTTCAGAGTGAGAGTACAGCTCATCTCATGCATTTAGCATCATTACAGAAAAGGATAACATGATGTATAGGTGGTATTTATTAGAGTTTTGACTTGAAGGACAGCTGCAATCTATTACAACTTTGTTTTTACTTCTAATGAGGCTTGTCTCACCTGTTTGGTTGTTTATAACCTGTCTAGGTGCTGAAGAGTAAAAGGCTGTAGCCAGAAATACTGAGGCCATGACTCCCAGTGAAAAACATTTTTATCCAAATGTCAAACATAAAATGTCTGTAATAGTTTGGTTTTTCCAGGTTCTTTTACTTAATAGAGAATGTGAAGATTTTAAATTAACTTAATAGATGTGGGCAGTGTGAGTGTGAGTGTGTGGTTGTCTGTCTCTGTCAGCCCTGTGACCGCCCATGGACCTGTCCAGGTGGACCCCGCCTCTCGCCCGGCCCCTCCTCAAATCCCCCCTTCAGGATAAGCGGTATAGATGATGGATGGATGTGGTATATACAGTATCTCTTTGACTGTGATCCTCCAAAATGAGTCATGTTATCATAAATTGAACATGGCGTGACGACAACTTCACACTCTCATTCTACTAAGTACTAATGAGCAGTATTTTTGCTGTAGCTCCACGCTGACCTGCTTCCACTCTGTGTCTCTGCAGCTTTGTTTACTCTGTAGACGTGGACTCCAGTGGGAAAGGGGACCCTGACAAATTGAACTGAAGAATCCCAGTTTGAGTGGGAGGTGATGGACTGGCTGGTGATTCCAAAACTGTGGCCCAGGAACGGACAGAATGCAGCCCAGACCCCAGCAGTGCACCCCAGCAGCATCCAGTTCCAGTCTGGTGACACTCGTTCCCAGTATCCCCAGGATAGGTCTGCTCTTTAACACATGCAGTGTTCTGTGCTGTATCAGTGTTCTCCGGTCGAGACATGGGCTAGCCAACATTTTACTGTTGATAGTATGAGGACTCCTACAGATTGCACTACACCACCCCACCCCACACAACCTCATGCCTTAAAGACCTTTAAATAAATGAGTCGGTGTGTTATGGTGGAGGCTGACACACCCAGACAAACTGATCACTGTGGGAGCATTTTAAGCAAAATCCCAGGCTGCAACGATGTCAAGACAGAGTGTAAAGCTGAAACTAAAACCAAGATACTGTCATCGAAGATTTAGCATCAGTGGCACATGAACACCTGTGAATATTAACAGTTATGTCGATTTGAAGGTGGACTACAACTTGATTCACAATTCAGAGGCAGCAGGTGTGTATCAGCTCCATATGGTGCTGTTGCAGTTGTGATCAGTCAGTGTCCAGGAGGGAATTCATACTGGTTTTACTGGGCATTCTTTTCTGATGAATCTGTCTGTTAACATGTTTGCTAAGCTACAGTGTGACCAAGAGGGAAAGGTGATAATGTGGGGTCTGTGAGGGACTGGTCACAAACTGAAGTAACACACTGAATTCAACACGGAAAGTCATTAGGAGACACTGGGTGTTGCTCTGTGCTCTACTGGCCCAGTTTTAAGGTTTCTGATGGGATCAGCCTGACATCTGAGCAGTTTGGAGCCACATGAGGCTGAATTCATCTGAGGACTCGCACAGGAAGCTTGAAGATTTGTCATCTGGGAATAATCTCAGAGAGCAGCTCCTTCCTTCCTCTCTTTATTAAAGTGCTTCAAACTGTTTGCTGTGGCAGATCAGACTGCCTAGAGCGCAGTCAGGCAGAGGGCGGTGGTTTGATTCGTGAAACCAATCACTACAAGGGAACCCTGGTCTTAAAAATATTGAACCACAAGCCACATGAACAGGTGAGATGGTACTTGAAGCAACAAAAGCAAACGGGGGCAGCTGAAGCACAGAGGACGGTGGTGAGCCTGAACAGGGTTGGTATAAAACTTGCACCTTCCAGCACATACTGTGCCAGAGAGGTGGGTTCTTATCGCTGTGTAGCAACTGTGTCACGTTTTCTAGTTTGGTCCTACCTCATTCTTAGCACTCGGTAATGTCCGACCTACCTTAACGGTCTCATTACTGTCTTTCTGGAACACAACAGATGTTTACCTCAGACTCTTCAGTCCTGGACCTCCTGTGACAGACTTCTCTGTGTTTGGCTTAGCTACAGCTACCACCTAGTTCTTCCTTCTGTAGACTTCTCTGTGTTTGGCTTAGCTACAACTACCACCTAGTTCTTCCTTCTGTAATGACTCCATCTGCAGCAGGTCCTAACCTCGCTCACTCTGTTACACAGCTAGTCCTGCCCTACGCCCAGACAACTATTATGTTGTTGGCATTCAACAACTACAGCTCTGCTAATCTGATAACAGCCCCAGGACCTTTGTGTGTTTCTATCACATTATCTTAGTGACTGATGGTACAATACGACCATGTCTGAAGTGTTTCTATCTATTTCAAATGGCCTCAGTGGAAGCAGTGCATAGACACCTGCCATCACTTTCTCCTTATGACTGCGTCCCTCTCTCAATCCCAGTCTCGAGACTGGATTTGTGTGAACTCAGATGGCAGTGCTTCCTTTGGAACGGCTCAGTGTGACATGAAAATGATCCTGTAGGTGACAACAGGAGTGATGAGGAGTAACGCGCGACAAGAATAAGCTTATTTGCTTTCACTCTAATTGAATAGTAGTTGTTGAATGCTAACACAGATGCTACTGTTATTGAAACATGAAGATGTTTGATTTTTTTTTTTTCATTCTGGGCTACAGGACTAATGGCACATTATTTTCCTTTGGGATGTTGAATCCGAGTCCAGGATGCATGTTTCTCTAAGTGTTAAACCTCATGTTATATGGTTGATAGTGAACTGAGCCTCGTTACAACAGAACCATCACTACGAACACTTGTCTGCTCACCCTGCTGTCACTCTGTTCCTGTTAGCTCTCTTCAGACTAGTGACGATTCCACTTGAAAACACTTTAAACTATGCAAAACTTTTCAATGAGTCACTGTAAACACCGTGCACGGCCCAATTTTCTCTTCACTCATATATGCAGTGTGTACAGATGCAAGTTGCAGATGTCATGTATAATAAGAACTGTATTTTGTAAATGAAGCTGACAGGAGCCATTCAATGTTTGAGCATCAAGTTTTTTTGTTGTAAATATGTTTGACAACTTGGAATAAATGTATAACTCTGGATTAACTGCACGTGTGTGTGTGTGTGTGTGTAGCTGTGTGGACAAATTTTACTTTGAGGTTCAAGACTTAGAATACAGTTTAAGATTCAGGTATATCACATTACAACTTGTATAGCTTATTCTTCCCATGCAGTGACCCCAGGAAATGCAGCAGCTAACAACAGAAAGCGTAACACGGGGCAGTGATCCTATTGGCTGAGACAAAGTGGAACACCCCCTTCTATAATGGGCATGTAGGAGATCAGCTCTGCCATGTCACAGTCCTGCTCAGAGACGCAGTCCAATCGACCTGCTGGATTATTTGGCATGTGTAGATTAATGATGGGTGGGGGTCAGGCCAGTGGTTTTGTGTGTGTGTGTTATTCGTGTGCGGGGGTGGGGGGGGGTTTT
>NW_018128241.1:0-11913 GCF_001952655.1 Monopterus albus | reverse complement strand
TCCTCAGACTCAGAGGCTTCTATTATTTATGTGAAGCTTACGAGGGTGTCTCTATTATTCTTTAATATTTTTGCAATGAATTATTTTCCAATGCAATGTTTCCAGAAAAATGAACAATATCCAAAATTTGTGATTTGTAAATTTTGGTTAGAAGAATTTTCTTAGTTGTTGAGTGTGTTCTGAGTTCTACTTAAGCTGATGTTCAAAATTAAACACTGTATTAATTTCTCTACAATTCAAGGAACATCCTATGTTTTCTTATTTTATATAGGTGATGCAAAAACATATTTGTGATCCGGAGAAGGACAAAAACCTGTTTGAGTTCACTAAACAATGTGCAATTCATGAAACATAATAGATGTAGACAAAAAGGATGTTTTGAAGATTGAAAAGTAACATCCTGAATCTAAATCTGTCTCCAGCTGTAGTCCTTGACATGAATGGTTCTGATGTCTGGTGTCATGTTCAAATTAGCCACTGAGGAGGGTGAGATTCCTTCAGTCAGACTGAGGCATGTCGGAGCACATGTGCTGCAGCCTGGCCTGCTGCCAGAGAACAATATGTCCCTGAACATATAGGCCGGAGAGAGAGTGTGTTTCACTGGTGTTGGTACACAAAGCAGCAGAAGCTCCCTCTGACGTGTGTGTTGTTAAACATACAAATACTGACTAGTGCTGCTTTTCATGACTAAGCATGACGAAAAACGTTTTCATTGTGCTCCAGAAATGTATTTCTATAAAAACATGTATCGCTTAGCAACGCTGATTATTCTGTAACTGTGATTCTTCACAGTCCTGACAAAGCTCAACATGCTCTCCAGCTGTGACGATAATTTGATTATTATATATTTTATTGAATATCTTTTTCTGGCAGCCACAGCATAGCAACTAATCTCTTGCTGATGTCAGGTGTTAGACCCACAAAACTTTAAGTGAAGAGCTGTAACTCCCATAATAATCAGTTTGAATCAGAATAATCAGAAAACATCCCCGACCTTTGTCGTCCTAGATGTCAGTTAGATGTTTGGTCATTCAGGAATTGTAACTTTATGCTCCATTTGCACACAGTGCTTCTTAAAACTATCCTACTTTTTTACAGGATCCACTGCTTGTTTGCCTTTGTAACCCATCGCTGACAGTGAATCTGTTTGGAAATGCTTCATGTGCACAGTGTGTGCTCTGGTATTCTGGGACAAGATGCTACAGTACAGCAGCAGCAGAGTTAAAATAACAAAGCATGTTGGTGCCATGTTAAGACCCGGGGGGCTGTGAGGAGCAGTGGTGTTGATTACAGACAGGCAAAATATCTCTAGTAAATTAGTAGGGAAATGGTAAATATAGCTGCAGGAAACCAGAACATAGCTGTTATATACAAAACTCTAGTTTACCACAGGGCCGGCACAAGCTCTTTGGGGGCCTTAAATGGAAAGTTATCGGGCCTCTGTCCCCTCAGCCCCCAATTCAACATTATAATACCACTTTCCCACTAAAAGTACTGTGTATATCTGGAATTTTTTAATACCTGGCTAAATCGGCCTTTAACTGGCTTCTGACGGCTTCTCGCTGCCGGCCAACCCGGCTCGGCTCTCTTGACGAGCTTGTTTCCTTTCTGGTACGTCATATTTGACACCATAACGTTGGAGACATCAAATACCTGCACTGGTAAACAGAGTTGTAAACAAACAGCATGGAAGCTAGTGAGACGGTCAGCGTTATTTCTTTGTATTTACTTTTGTTCATCTTCCAAAGTAAAGAAACTCAGCGTAGACTGAACCACGTTAGAGCCTTGACCGAACAAAGACGGATTCATTTACGGCAAAAAATCACCTAAATTATCATCAACTTTATTTATATGGCACATTTAACACAGCCAAAGCTGACCAAAGTGCTTAACACAATATCCACAACACCCCTTAAAAAACAACATAAACGAACAGCAAAACAAAAACATCATACTTAAAACACCCCCCATCATAAATCACAAGCTCAACAAGACACAGGATCATACTGGTTCGAACGCCAGACGGTACAAATGAGTCTTCAAATAGGTTTTAAAAGTGGACAAGGAGGGGGCCTGTCTAATATAAAGGGGCAATGCATAAATTATCAGCAGGGGAGACGAAACTTCATTATCTCCTTGTTGCTGAAGTGACGATGTATTACAGTAAATACTCAAAAATATGACTTCATATAGTTTAAAATTAACAGTATATTGTTGTAAATAAAGTAAATATACTTACAGTACAATATAATATACACATGTTTTGTTTGTAAAGAAAAATCCTTATATTAGCTTATATTTTTTTAGGTTAATATCTTTTTTAACACAAAAACTAATAAATATAGAAGATTTCATGTAAAAATATAGCAACAAACTATTTTCATTATGTAAAATATTAACAAACCAGCAGTTAACCAGGTCTGGTTCATCACAGTTGGCCCTTAAAATGTACTTTTACTCACCAAATTGTTATGTGATGATGGAGTTAATTAAATGACCTGCAGTGGTTTATTTGTCTTCTCTGCATCATGGTCTTATTGATTTTGTGATGTACTATTGATCCACTGCAGGATGAATGTCACGCTGGAATCACCTGGCTTGGTCTCTCACCACTTGGATGTTCAGTATCGCTAAGAAGTCACACCATTAATGATTCCTTGCTCTTCAAGTACTCCATTAGGTCTTGTTCTTTCAGCCTGACCCTCTCTAATGTCTGTCAGTGAGAGGCTGGGTAGCAGAGATTCTACTCTGTCTAGACGTCTTAAGAAACAGATATAATGAGCTTAATGTGCTGTTGAATTAACCTCACAATGGCTCTAATGGCTTCTCCCATTCTGTTAAGGCTACGTCCTCTCATAAAAGCAGTACCGATCTGCATTAATGTCCTAGTACATCACTGAACAAAGCATCATGCACTCTGATGGGAGCAGCACGCTGTCTAAAGTATGTTTATATGAGTCATTTTGTGAAAGCAGACAGCCTGGGAAGTGACTGATGCCATTTAAGGGTTTTGTTAGTTTGGCTTGAATCAGTCACCTTTTGATACATGCATGAAAAGCAGCCTTGTTCACACACAGTTCTCCCTATATTTATGAACTAGTCATCACCCAAGGCTGGTAATGTTCTTTAAAAACCTATCAGGAGAATAGCCAGAGCTGGAGTTTCTGTCACCTTGAATTCCAAATTCAAACTACTGCTGAAATGTGTGGAAAAACTGAACTGACCTTTCTGTTATGTTGTGTTTGAATGTAAAACTCAACAGTGCAACAGGCTGCACTGACACCGAACCAGCTGAGAACACATGGAAGTGGTTCGAATGGAAAAACAAGGACAAAGCGAAGGCTGTTGTGATGTTCACTGGAAGCAGCAGGTGAGATCTGCACACTGCTGAAAACAAATCCCAGAGAGGCACAAAAATACACAGGAGACACTGAAACTGAGGTACAGATTTTTTGCTCTACTTTATTGTGATAAGTTGACAGTAAATATTTTGAAGAGGATGTTTGTGCCTTTCTCAGGCGGGCGGTGTGCAGATCCCCTGTTCCTTCCAATAAGCTTTACTTAGAGATGACAGACCTGTTGCTAATCACAGCAAAGGACTGAACAGTAGTGTTGTCACACACACAGAAAAGCTATAACGTTACCCAGAACTCTGAGGTGGACTGTGTGTGAGCAGCGAGCAGATAAGGACTCCGTTTACCCTTGAGGTAGATTTGTGACTTGATTAATCCAACCATAGATGTTTGTTGGAGCTGAGGTTTGTGAAGCAAACTGAACCATTTCTGTCACTCTCCATTATTTAATGTTTCCTTATACAATAATGTGTTTCTATTTTTCCTGTGCAGTATAAAAGGAGTGAGGACAGAAGTCTGTACTGGCTGCTGTTGGAAATCTTTCTTAATGTGCAGCGGCTGGAGAATCTTTCCATTTAGAAGAAGGGCGATGTAGCTCAGCGGAGACTTATCTGCCAGACAAACCGATGCTTGCTCTGTGATTTTTAGTACACAACTCGCTGTTTGTTGGTGTGCGTATCTATCCACAGCAGCTCAACAACTGTCTGGGGAAAGAGAGAAGTTTGTTCTAAAACAACTTTAATGTGGAAGATACTCACAATTTCAGATGCATTTTGAAATGTATTGTTTCATAGAATGACGACGGTAGATTTTGTGCCCCACCACAGAGATCTCTTAATGACCGAGACAGGAGGCATGACTGCAGCAACTGGAGACTGTTTTGATTAGACATGGGCACGTGAGGAGTGTTTCACAGCTGACTGAATGGAAACCTGCTGTAACTCACACAATGTGAGGTCAACGTCCATCTCCTTGTCTCACTTTCAGAATAAGTGAGTTTTACCAAAATGAAGATCAACAGTGATGCGTGAACACTTGGGTCAAAGTCAAACAAACAAGCCGCGGCGAGACCAGGCCGAGCCACTTCTTCTGTGGTTTCTGTGGTGCTGCAGAGTGAGTGAGTCGAGGCCGAGATCAGCTCCATCCAGAACTCTGTGTCCTTTCTCTGAAAAGTCAGATGTAAAGTTTACAAATCGACTCCTGATCAGGAAAATAGTCACACCGCTCTATGTTCAGTCTATGTCCCAGGTTTCTCTCTTTTTATTATCTGTAACACTGATGATGTGTCTAAAACTGAAATAGACTGATGATATAAACACAAATTATTTATTTCTTCATGATATTCATCTTTTTTGGGAACTTTTCTTATTCCTCAAACATCTGTTACCATTGAGCTGCCTCAGCAGGTACAAACATGTCCTAATCTCACAGGAGTCAGTCGTATACTCCGCTGTGTGGGCCTGTTCCAGTCTTTCACTCCAGTGAATTATGTAAACCTGCCCTCTGAGGGCGAAGAGCTCTGTTAGGATGATAAGGCTCTACGAGGTCTTTAAGATACGATGGAGCCTTGTCATAAAGGGCTTTGTATGGTAGGAGAAGGATTTTAAATTCTATTCTGGATTTTACAGGGAGCCAGTGGAGAGAAGCTAATATAGGAGAGATATGATCTCTCTTGCTAGTTCCTGTCAGTACTCTGGCTGCAGCATTTTGGATTAACTGGAGGCAAAATATGCAAAATACTGTTTGAGTTTTAGATGGCATGCTCTGATACACCTAGAACACTCTGCTCCACTGAGCCTGGCCTGGTCCAGGAAGCATTTTTACATCTTTTCAACATACAAACACAAGGAAGACTGACGTTCTAGTAAATGCTCTTGTTTTCTGTCGTACTTGTTCAAAATAAATACAGAAACTTACCAGTACAGGACGACAATGAGGATGTGAAAGTCTTTGTTAGTGATATCAGTCTTCATCAAACATGTTTCACATGTATTATTTTATTTAATCATTTCTAAAGGGTGCTGTATCATTAAACTGTATGTGCAATGCTGCTCTGTTTTGAATGAGATGAGCTAAAAGATACAAATCCAGGACACATGAAACTGCTTCTTCTTCTGCTGCAGTGTGCGATCTACCTGTCTGCTGACCCAGCTTTATTTCCAACACACTCACCGCTTCCTGGCCTCTCTTCTACCCACCAGTGCTACGACGCAGGCTCACACAGATCTGACTAATCCTAATCCAGAGGCCCTTATTCTGCTGTGAGAACAAGATGTGGACGCACTGTGTCTCAACCCGGCCTGACCTGGATGGTCCTCGGTCCAAATGGTGGTGCTGAGGATGACACAGCAGGAAAAAGGAGCCAGCACACAGAGACAGGACAGTTTGTGTTTTTTCACATTGTTCACATTTTGTTGAACTTTTTCCTCATCACAGTTCTACAAGTCATTGTCAGTCCATTTTTATCATGCATCACAGATTGTACATTTTCTTCACATAGTTCCAACAACATGATTGTCCAGTGTGGTAAAATGATTGATGTCACACAGTAATTGAAACTGTCTGGTCACTTCTCAGATCTCAGAGACAGATGTGCAGTCATGCTGCTGGAAAAAAGAAATTAAACATTTAAACCATGAAAAGTTACATTTCTGAGATGCTGGTGGAAAATAACCATATAAAATGACTGAGGCAGAATCTGATAGGAGGTTGAAGCTACTCTGAAAGTGGACCTGATCCCACATAGACTCAGAATATCTGTGGACACTTCTATGGTATAGTGGTAGTGGTGGACATACAGATGGTGACAGATGAACGGACGACCCAGCACAGAGTCCCAGTGAGGTGCTGGGCCACCATGTGACACCAGAACAGCTCCACCTGGACTCTCCAGGTCTCTGAACTCTCCTGGAGGGATGGACACCGTTGTTCCACCAGATGTTCCCTCATGTGGTGTTTTGATGACGGTGGTGGAGACGCTGTCTAACACGTCGCTCCAACATCTCCCATAGCTGTTCAACTGGGCTGAGACCTGGTGACTGGGAAGGCCACAGCATCTGGTTCACATCGTGGTCATCCTCATTAGACCAGTCAGTGACCCCTCGTGCCCTGTGGACAAGGGTCATCCTGGAGGAGACAACTCAGTTATTCCCCAGTTTGTCTGAGGAAGTTTCACCACAGTGACGGACTGCCCCCTGGTGGACAAATAAACACTGTACATGCATCCGACAGATGAGTCAATGGAAGGAGCTTGACCTCTGACTGGGGTCATCTTCAGTCTCAAACATTTGTCTTCAGCTGACAGAGCACCAACACAGACAACACTTTAAATGATATAGTTTGTCTGAGTTACAGTCCAACCACATTCTGGAAGGTGGATGGATTCAGTGAAGTGAGTTATTTATGTAAATATTTACATGACAACAATACTGTTATGTTTTTATATTCGTGACAAATGATATTAACAACATGCCAGAAGCAGCTGCTTGTTCCCTCCAGACATTCTTCAACTTGTTTGTCTGGTGTGAATCAGGTGTGTGGTCACATCTGTCCCATTACTTTTGAACCCTTGCGGTTTGGGCGCTATGTGCTAAGAGGTCTGTACTTCCCACACAGTTTGGCCTGTACTGATGTGAACCTTCTTAAATTAAAACTGAGACTCAGCACTTTAATCTAGAGTCTCTTATTTTATTTCAATCTGAGTGTTCTGAAGCAAAAGGCCTGAAGAACACAAAATGTGTAACTGCCCAGATGCTTACAGTCTGGGCTGTATGTGAACAGACCTTTATGGACATTATTTATAGAGTGTGGGTCAGGAAACTGAATTGGACGGCATGTTTTATTGGCCTGTGTAACTCCGACAGAGCCAAGACTCCCTGCTCTGATCTTGTATGGACTTGGCCTTTATCTCCAGAGAAAATAAAAATGATGGTTGGGATTCATCTGGAGAGGCGGTGATCCTGTTTGATTTAGGATGTGGCTAATTTCTGCAGGACTCCAGCAGCTCCCACTGCTGCATCTGCTCCACCCCTGAGCCAAGGGATAAAAGGAAATGAATCTTACATATGTTTGTGACATTAGACCGTTTTGATTGGATCTACAGTTTGTTTTTTCAAGAAGGTCAAGGTATTGATTTCTAGTATTTCACATCAACCCAAAGTAAAATTTGCCTCGTGGGGATGTTTCATCATCTCATTGTGTGGTGTTCATGCTGTGACTCATACATTGATGGACAGTGACACTAACAACCTTTCTTAAGCTCCCTCCTGAGATACTACCTGATATTATATTGCCAAGCTCCAGCTGCACCACTTTGACGTGTGACATTCTGGGAGGAAGCAGCAGCTCTGCTCCAGCTCTGCGGTGCATTAAAGCCAAACAGATCGATGCGGCATCACCACCGACCATCAGGGCCGACATGCCTCACGGTCCCAGATAATCGTCGAGCTGCAGGACAGAGGCAGGTTGTGAAAAGATAAACAGTTTATCGGTCAACACAAATCTGACCAAGGGGGTCAGTGTGTTTCAGGTGAAGAGCTTGTCCTGAACTTCACTTCACTTTACTCAGTGACTGTGTGTGGAGGTGTGACAGTAGGTAGGATGTGCACTGGTTTAATTTCATCCTCATGCAGTGTGCACTACTTTCTGCTAAGAATTCCACAATGCAATTTTATAGATGTGAAAATTAAATGGATGTATTTCTGAAACTCTCTTAATACATCTATGAAACTTCACTGCTCTGTGACTCAGCAGGTGTCAGTGATGATGAGGATAAGGAAGTGGCCAGAATCTCAAGGTACTGCTCACTGCTGAATGAGTGAGGGCGTCATGTCAGACACAGTGTTTCTCTGCTCAGGTTAACAGGATCTATTGTATCTGACACTGCCATCACCGGCTCACAGGCCGTCCCCCGCCCTGTACTAGGTGACACGAGCACCGTTGTTAAACTAGGCTTTAAAACTAAGCTGAAGACGTTTAGTTACTGAGTCTGAGCACTGTGCTAATTGCAGCAGCAGCCTCCAGACAGTTGGTTCATATTTTGACATTGCTGTTCCTCTGGCTAACAGGAGCTAACGGAGTAACTGATGCAGTAACTGACTGGAGGCTGCATTTTGTACAGTACAGCAGTATGACATTTTGGGGGTGCTCACCTTCAGTGATTTAGATAATCTGACTAAAGCTCTTGATTACAAGTTGCTGAACTTGTTTACCTTTGTTGTTGGTTTTTGTAGCAATCTCACTGTGTTTCCTAAACTCAACAATGAGGTGAGAACATTGTTACCAGAGTAACAGTTCTGGTGCTCCATCCCCACCATCTACACAAGGCTTCAGCTCCTGCCGGCGTCGTTATGATTATTAGTGTAAAGAGAAGTCTGGGTGGTCATTTTTCCTCCACTGCACTGGGGAATCTGCTCAGTGTTGGCAAGGATTTGAATGAACTGGTTTAGAGCAAATACTCATTAGTTGGTCTTTGTAGTATCACAAAAAGACACTGCTGATGATTATGCTAACCTCGGGGCCACTGGAACATCATAAAGGAACACAAAGGAAATGGTAAAAAGGCAATAATGGGAAAAGATGTTCATCTAAACACAAAAAAATATTAATGAAAGTTGTGTTTTTTTATGAGTTAGATTCTTAGTGTAGGCACAGAATTAGAAACCATATAAAATCTCACAGTGTGCCGCAGCAGAGACTCTGCTGAATGTTTGTGCATTTTAGTGATAATATGAAATTGTAGGTCTGCAGCCACTGGCTTCATCCTCATGTGGTCAATAAGCTACTGTACATGAGTTACCGTAGCTACTGGCTTGGCATTGGCAGCTCTGGTTTCACTGAGTGTGTTTGGTTGTCTGTT
Organism: Monopterus albus; assembly: GCF_001952655.1. Classification (NCBI taxonomy): domain Eukaryota; kingdom Metazoa; phylum Chordata; class Actinopteri; order Synbranchiformes; family Synbranchidae; genus Monopterus; species Monopterus albus. The sequence goes on along the minus strand of NW_018128241.1, from coordinate 2,703 downwards.
TGTGAAGCACTTTGTTTAGAACTAAAGCTGCCTGATAAAAAATGTAATAAAATTAAATCCAACACACACTCTGCCACAGACATACTGTACATCAAAACTTGGCCAGGACAAGACAAGACCCTGTCTTCCCCTGAGAACAACCCCACCGACCTCACACAGGCTGAAATCCATGAAGCACTGGGCCATCGAAACCCAGTATGGCCACGAGGTAATAAAACACATGAGCTGTGTACGTAAATCAAATAGAAGAAAAATGATGCTGCTGGGCTCAATAAAGGATAGAAAGAGAAGTCAAAGTGTGAAGTACAAGAAAATGAAAATACTCAAGTACAGATACCTCAGACTTGTTCTTAATTACAGTAAATGTACTTAGTTACTTTCTACGTCTGAACATACAGTATGCATATGTCACAGAGTAGAAGAAGAATGCAAACTGACACCTCTGTTTTCTCCCTCTCATATTGATCGCTGTGAAATTTTGCACAGGTGCAGAATGAATCCTGCTCGTCTAGCAGGCTGGAAGTCTATGTTCACAGTGAAATATCTCAAGAGCTACTGTACAGCAGAAGTGAAAGTCTGATCTGAATATTCTGATGCAGTTATTGATCATGTGCTCCGACTCACAGAGCAACAGTGAGACAACAGCTCCCCCTAGTGGATCCTACCTGACATGGTGAACTGACCTCTGGTACAAACATCAACATGCTGATCATTTTGAACATTGAAACATATCAAGACTAGATTTTGGGTATTTACGTTTGGTTATACAAATGATAAGCAGAGGAAGCCTGAAGTACTACTGATCTTATAAATCACTTAGGAAAACTTTACTAAGCTGCTGCTTAATTCTTTTACTTGCTAAAAAGTTAACCACCATTTTAAATTTTTTTTATTTGTACTTCAATTTGAAAACTATTTAGTTATTTTTGTTTAATCTTTTCCTCAGTTTTTAACTGAAGCTTAACATCAGCTGGTGGAAAGTAGTGATAATATGATCTGAAAGATGGAGGAGCAGCAGACTGTAAATCCTTATATGTTGTCTGTGGCTCCACAGTATCTCTTTGGTTTATTTTTAAGAAGTTAAATTGACATATGTCCTTGTGGAAACATGTAACACGAACTTCCCCATTAAAAGAACTCAGAAAAATGTCTTCATCACTTTTGTCCCATAATGTTTTGGTAACATTGTCTGGGAAGTCACACACATATCACCAACCCTAAAACCCCCAAACCCTTTCATCCATTGTTGTTCATCTTTTCACTTTTACTTGTAGAACATATCATCATCTGGGAGAAAAGGGGTTTATGAGGTTCAGAACTGATTTAGAAACAACTACAGGTACAGTACAGGACACTGTGTGTTTTCAGCTTTGTGGAAAGGTCAAGGTTTGCTGAACCCCTGCAGCCTGCTCCATGTGTGAACTGGTTAAGATATTTTCATTATTTTTGTAGAGCATTTTGTAGTGTTTCTAATTTCATGGATCCATGTGCTGGAGCCACACATGAACATACTTATAAGCATGGGCGGAAATGGCACAATGGAAAAAAACGAACTGTAATAATCCTTGTGACTCAGAGTTTGGACTTTTGCTTCAATAAAAATGTCCGGACCTGGACTCATCCTCTATACAGCGGGTGCTTTATGTTTTCGGCCTGAAATCTCTAAGAATCAGCTTCTTAATGTGCCGTTTAGAAAAGCAGAGAACAAAGTTTACGTTTAGATCCCGACAGATCCTGTCGCCCGAGAAATCTAGATCATCAGTGGAGCTGCTGCGGCTGTGCCATCCATTACGCGTAGATTTACGCACGGCTGTCCTCACTAATCTGAGACTGTAGCTATCTGAAGCATATCGTTCCTGTTGCTGTGTGATGTAAATAGTGCGTTATGTGACATTTACAACGTTGCTGTGGGCTGCTCTCTCGTCCAAACACCATCACTACTTAGGTTTGTTCTGCTTCTTCTTCTTCTTCTTCTTCCTGTCATTGTACAGCATCTGGGTGGTCCGTTATCTGAAGGTGCGTTCCGAAACGCGCCCAGCACGGTGCCGGTTTGTGCCGGCGTAGTTCTGTTAAAATTCGGCCCCTGAAAACAGCAAAACAACTCTACGAGTCTGACTGATAAGTGGTCAGAAAATGTGGGCATCATGTCTCCACCAGCACACAACTTTTGATTATGAATCAGAAATCAGAAATTCTACAGATGGGACATTTGAATCATGCTGAGCTGGAAAATTAATTCCCTGATCCCCAATGTGTAAAGTCGTGATTGAATGACATAAAACCCATAAAACCACACTTGATATTAAGGTTGTGTCCAGGGTTCTGGCTCTTTGGGACAGTGTTGACTCAGTGGTACAGGCTGTTCACTCTGGTCAAAAGCAGAAACATCCTGTCTCTTAATATGAAAGAATCACCTGTTTTCTGGAGACACTATGATCAGCTGATGGAGATCAGCGTCACGTCATGTGCAGCCTTTACCTTTAATAAAAGGGGTTTCCCGCCTGTAACAGGAGAGGAAGGGTGAGTTGCCGTAGACCAATCATCAACTAGAGTCACGCACTGTGGGCGTGGCTACAGGTATTTTAAATAATGAGAGCAGGTGTTCGGTTTGTTTGTTGGTCGAGTCAGTAAACACCTGTTGGCCGTCTCAGTTCCTATGTTGTTGGTTTTCTCTGCTGTTGATTCATTACTTTGTTCTGGCAC
>NW_018128240.1:364167-365485 GCF_001952655.1 Monopterus albus | reverse complement strand
ACCGCACGTCACTGTCCACTAGTGAGAATAAATCTTCTTTTTGTCACTGAGACACTTCTGTCTCTGTTAGTTTTGTGGTAATAAAATATGTATTTAACATTTGTAGCTCAGGAATTTAAGGAAATTCTGCTCTTTAAGTGCTCATGACATGGACTGAAATATATTCATAATTTTCACTCCTTTGCTGTAATGACCTTGTTGCTTTCTCGCCGAAAGCCATACAATTATTCTGTACAGTTAATAACTGTGTCTCATAATTAATCTTTCAAAAAGCCAGAAGAAGAAACAGGAACCTCTCTGCCCATGTCTCTTCACTTGCTGCTGTTTGTTTCAAGATTTGCAGCATGCCTTGATTTTCAGTTTTATTTTTCATTTAGTGCTTATGCTTACGCCATGGGGATCACTGGAGATATGTGACCACTTGTGCCATTTCAAGGTTTATGATCAGCGCTGAGTGAAGTCAGAATAGGCAGTGGGATCTGGAGACAAAGCCCGAGGCTTAACGATTTTGTCCTTGGCACTTATCCTTCCCCAGGCCACCTGAGCAACGCTACAAGGGTGAATATGAAGAAAACGAAGAATAAACACCACAAAGGTAAAGTACTCACATTGCCAAATCGGAAAAATGGCTCAAGTGAGAAACGTCTGAACATCACTGACCCATACAGCCATGACACACCTGTAGTCAATATCCCTGTGGGTGCCCACATCCAGAACACTGTGTTTATGTGAAGCAGACATGCTACTGGCCAATGGGCTAAAAATAAATGCAGCTAGCTTGTGTTAGATGAACACAGAGGGCTTGACAAACAGCGGCAAGCTGAATAACCCACAGGCAGAGTGACATGTTATGTACTAGAGGGCCACAGACTTGGCGGTGTTGAGCTGCATGGCCCCAGTCACTGCCTGTCAAGGCCAAATAGAGGTGGAAAGGTAATTATTCAGTGTGGCTGTCTGGAGACAGCTTGTGGCACAGTGAGAACTGCGTGTGGAAGGAAACGGAGAAAAGAGTTACAAGTACTGGTGCTCTATGTGAACATCTAATACTGCAGTACACAGCAATTAAAGTATGCAAGGGTGAGTCTCATGTCTCTTAAATGATGATCCTTCCTACATCCTCTGTCCTGTGTCTACATTCCAAGTGTCTTGTATCAGCTGTGAGGAGCGAGGAGGCTGCTGGAGGAGCCATGAGCAAGGATACATGCCAGCATCCTTTGCCATAGTTTTTATGAACCAACACACCACTTTTTTCAGGAATCTGTTGATGATTGGATGCTTCAGCTGAGGGATCAGAGGAATAGATGTCTCACGTCAGTAG
>NW_018128240.1:339734-364126 GCF_001952655.1 Monopterus albus | reverse complement strand
CATTTTTTCCTCATGTCTTACCTGGGCGGGACTAAGATGCAGAGAAAAGACTCAAGTGGGGGAAACAATGACCCACATAAGAGACTTAAACACCCCAATTAAATTAGATTTATAGATGTTTTTCTTCTAAAATCCATCAACCTAAAAGTCTCTTATGTACCGAAACCTTGCAGACAGATGTGATGCAGTTTTCAAATAAAAACCACAGACTCCTTTCGGATGCAAAAGTCCCAGTTTCATTTCATGTTAGTTGGGTTTGGTAATTTTATTTATATACCAAATATTTTAATTTGTACCAGTGCCGTAAACTTATCAGCTAAGGCCGACCCTTCAGTTGTTAACTAATCTTGAGCTCCACATCCTAAAACAAGCAGGGTCACTTCAGGATCATCCCCAGTTCGATTACAAAAATGCTCAAAACTCAAATAAAAAAAACAGACCATTTATGATCAACCTGATCCTGATCACCACCTGTTAGTTTGACACAGGCCCCGTTATCTGTATGTGGATACAGCAACTAAATAATGAGGAGAAGAGGATAACTATTGCTTCTACTTAGAGTTTTTGTTGTGGAGCTTAGGCTAGCGGGACCAGGAAGAGTCAGGTGACATGCAACACTTGGGGTGTCAATCTCTTCCTGGCGACTGGGGTCATGCAGTGCAGATTGCATTTAGACTTGTTGAGACCAGATCACAGTATGAGTCAGACTACCTCTAGATGTGTTTTGTGATCCAGTTACAGCACAGTTTGCATGCTTTATCATCATGCATTAACATGTTTTCTAAATCCAAATGCAGATCACACATTAATGCTTTAAAGAGAAAACATGTTTTGGTGTGTAAAACAATATAAAAAGACTTACTTTTTTTAAGTTGTATTTTTTTATGTAAAACCCACTTTATTTAAATTTAGTGTCCTCAGAGTACAGCGAAGCCACAATTTAAACCAGGAACTATGCTGGAAAGTTTCCTTCAATAAAATTGAGCCAACTTCAGCCTGGGAAATATTTTAACCGGTGAGTTATTCCCTCAGGTGTGTCCTGGAAAACCTTGTCTAAACCTGCCTGCTTTCTGCTCAGGTCTCTGGCAGCTCTAGAGCTTTTCAACATGTCTGCCTTTCCCTCTCTGCACACTCCCTCTATCTATAAACTAAAACGTCCTATCGACACTTTAGACAGTGTGGATATGTGTGTTTGTATGTCAGAAGCGATACGTGTCCCCCTGTGAGCTCACTGAAGTGAAGGCCAAGTATGAACCTTCCAGCGGTGAGGGAAAAATCTGAGTCTTTTACTTGGTTCAAGCAAAGAGAAATAAATAACTTTAGCTCACTGTGTGCAACACACACTTTTAAAATACTCTACAAAAATATATAACAGTCCCACGTTCCATCTCTGTTTATATCTCACACTGCTCTCTTTTAATTGTCTATCACTTGCTCTACTGGAGCTGATCTCTTCCTGTAGGATGAAGCTAATACAGCTTTGACAAATCACTGTTTCCACAGATTAAATACTGCAGGTCTGAGCGCTGACACTTTAACTGCTGCAGTCCCATAGTTTAATCTCATGGTTATAATTATACTCACAGCTGGGAAAACTACTTCACTACAGATACAGCTCTCTGGTGGCTGTCAGCCTCAAAGAGCTTTTGATTTAATAGCAGAGAAGATTTCTCCTTTGCTTCCGAGTGCTCAGTAAGAAGCTCTTGAAGGGCTCTACCGTTAACTGATGGGTAGCACTCTGATTTCTCTCCTTTTTTATCAAGCCGAGACCTTGCAGATTAAATAACTGGAAGTGTCCCAGGGGACAAAATTAGGAACTGGTTGATAAACCGGAGCGATTAGGCAAAAGTCCAACTGCTCTTTTTTTCCTGATTTTTCTCCACTATGAATTCTCATTTGAACATTTTCTGATAATGTTCTCAGTGTTCTTCCACATAGAAACTAAATGTACCCAGGATTATTTATTGATGCAGGCACAGCTCAATTAATTTAATAAATTAATAAATTAAAACTGTAATTATTTCATATTTAAATCATGGTTCCCTCTCTCTTAGATATGGTGAACACTACTGTACACTCCCAGTGACTCTCAGCATTACTTTGTCATTACAGTTGCCAAAAAAAAACAGTTACTGAAATGTTTTAATAATGAGCAGAGTCTGAAAGTGAACAGTTAAATGTTTGTACAGCATGGTTGTGCAGTGGTTAGCGCTGCTGCCTCACAGCAAGAAGGTTCCGGGAACTAACTTCCACTGTAAAAAGCTAAATATTTACATTTAAAAAATGCCAGGTTGGTACAGAGTGAATATCAAGTTGTAAACTGTTCCACAGTTTCAGAGCAGCCAAAATAAAAGCAGTCATTCCACCTAGACCTGGGGACTTCCAAAAGAAGTTAACCTGTTTTGGAGCATTATTTTTTATGTTTTTCTTTTGACTTGTGATGGCAAAGTCTTTCAGTATTACTGTATAAACCAAATGTAAAGAAAATTATTTAATTCTTTTGTCTTTCAGGCTGAACAAGGTCACAGTTATAATAGTGTTCTGATAAGCGAATCAGGCTGAAAATCATTTTCAATGGGAATTTTTCCAAAATTTAATTTGGAGTTGAAGTGTTTTTTCTCTTCCTACTTAGTGCTGTCCTGTTCTCTAACAATGTCAGAGAAGGACAAATGAGAGTGACAGTGCATTATTAAGGCAAAGCCATGCTAATTTAAAGTAAAATATGCCTGAAATATGCAAACAAACAACAACAGGTCAAGGTGGAAGTCACTGTAATCAGTGGTGATTGTGCTGTGTGTGAGGAAGGCGCTGTAAGTGTGAACACAAAAGCACACCTGCAAATAACAAGAAGCTGAGAGGAGCGAGAGAAAAATGGTGCACATGCCAAGAAAATCTAAAACCACCAACATCTTCTACATAGTTGCGTTCATTTAGTCTTTTACAGTTACCTTTGTTATCTAAAGCAATATTGTTTGTTGTTTTTATGACTTTCCTTGAGATTTTCACAATAAATTTCTTGCATAAAAAATAATAGGTGCGAATGTGTTGTTGCATATTACACACCACCAGTGTATGTTGCTCTTAACATGTCAGCAGTTACACAATTACTATACTTTGAGCTAATGCCTCTTTTTCCAGTTTAACTCTGACTTTACAAAGAATAATTTTCCATGCAGTCACATGACTTGTACCTGCTTTTTCAGTATCCAGTCACACTTTTCTATGTCTGACCGGTGGCAGCAGCTTTGAATTCCATGCTGGCACCTAAGAGATCGGGTTTGGAAGTGTAAAGCTTCTGACAGATGCTGACGGCCACTGACAGTGGAATTCCTCTGAAACCATAAGTGAAACCACCTTTTGGAAATCTCAACGACACACGAGTGGGACCATCAGAAGAGACTGCTGAGCCACCGAACTTTATTTTATGACCTAGTGAACATCCCTAAGTTTCTAAAGATAGCAAATCTGTCAGGCTGGATACTGTGGAAATATTTCCATTTGATGGAATAACAAAGTCATAAAAACAGAGACTTTGTGTATTCATCATATAGGTTCAGCCGAGAACTGAGGTAAGCTGATACAAAATGCATATGATCCTGTCAAAACAAGGCTATTTTACTCCTAATTTATGGGAACACGTTGGCTGTTTTGTTTTTAGATATTTATTTTTTGGTGTTCTAGTGTATTACTTTGCAGCCCATAAGATCACTGTTTACGTACACTTGTAATTATTTTGTGTTTTCATGTGGTGTTTTTCTCCCTACAGCCTCAGCAGTTCACATAATGCTGCCTGTCACTGGGGACAGCGATATTCTCTGGCACCATACAATGTGTAAGATGAAGGATTGCACTGGGTTGTGTCTGTAGTAACAGGTGGATGTGCAACCCATAGCAGGTAAAGCAACACCACTGGTAAAGCAATATCTGTCTGTTGCTCTCCAGAAAAAGTCTTAACATTTCTACAGTTACATTAAAATACAAACACAACTGTTTTACTGTTTGTAAGAATTTCTAAGTTTGACATTATTTTATATTCCATTTAAGAGCACAAGGTTCTGACCTCCATTATTTAATCTGAAGCTAAAATGGCCTAAATCATTGCTTTGGCATTTATCTGTTCGGCTGACATAGTAGGAATGAAAGACCAGAGTTCACTTGCGAAACGCTTTGGAAGAATAGAAGTAATACAAGACGATGGCTGTGTAACCGGTTTCATAATTCTGAGAGTTATGTTCTGTCAATGAAGTGAATGCTGTTCTGTATTGACTTCACCTGTTAAATCTATTTCATCCCTGACAGGTTAATAAACCTGAAAGCAAAGAAAAAAAACTTTTTAGACGTTGTTAAAAAATAGACTTTTTACACTCAGTCCAATACAAATTAAATTAAAGCTGTTCTCTGTCTGAGATGCTTGCTCATGGTGAGTAATGTCCACGGTGGCAACCGCCTCCCCTGCCTGTGATCCTCCCAGTGACAGTCCTGCTCTCTTCATAACCCATCAGCTGAATAATTACTGCTAACCTGTTTCTCTACAGGGCTTTGCTGCTATAAATGGCCCTACTGTCTCACTCTAATGGAGAATCACAACGGTGGCACTGTCGCAGCGGCAGGTTCGGATCACCGGGGACCTGGGTGGATGTATTCAGGTCAGGTCCTGTCTGGAAAGAAGAGAGGCCCTCAAATGAAGAGCCATCAGTGCAACGGCCTGTTTCTCAGCTGAAAACTCATCAATCAGGACTCATTCAATCAGAGAGTTAACTGTCAAGTTTAACATAATATTTCCTATTAATATTTACACGCCTGGTCTGCAGAGATTCTGATCCACAGTCAAAAGTTGTGGGTTACTGGAAGGACATGGTGCCAGTGTTTTCACACCACAAATTGCAAGGGTTGGCATTAAACTGTCTTATGTTTGGATATAGTGCCAAGCTATGCACGATATATACGCCTTGTTCATCATTCTCTGCTGTTTGCCACTGTTCCTTCTTTAGGTCTCACCCTGCTTTCTCCTTCTCTGTGTTCCTGCTGTTGCTGCCTGCCTCTTCACTGACACTGCCACTCCACTGGCCTCCTGACTCTGCCCCAGTCGCGCATTAAAGAGCAGTAGGTCAGCACAGTCCCTTAACTTTCCTCCTACACTGGAGAAGCCAGCCTTCCCATCACTTCCAACACAGTGAACCAGTTCCCAGTTGAACCAGAGAAGGTGGTTTGTCCAACTCCTTCAAAACACTGGAGCAGTTAGCCAGGTCAGACATAACAGGTAAGTGTGACTGGGAAGAGTGTTTACCCCACAAAGTCTCCTTTTCACTGAGGTTCACTGAGATCCTTCTGTGTGGGGGTACGGGTGGGGAGAGAAGCAAGCCCAGACAAAGGTGGGCCACTGATCAATTGAAAGAATCAGAGGGCCATGTGATGGAAGTGGATCTCCCCCTGTGGAACAAACAGAATGTTGCACTGAGACCCTTTGGTCCCTACAGTCAGATGTACTCACAACCAAGAAATGCTGCACCTGGGTAGTAGCAGCAGTTGAACATCCCAAGCTACGTTTATTTTTTTTTTCTTCCTTAGATCATTTTCCAAGCAAAACATGGACAACAGCCCCCTCCCCACCATCTGCGTATAGAAATTTTTTTATATTCCAGATAAATTTTATAATATATTTCAGAAAGTTGGAGGTGTCCTAGTTCTTCTTTAACTGTGTATAATCCATCAAAGGGTAATTTGCAGAATTAATGCACTGACGTGCTCGGCTGCTATCTGTTGTACCTTCAGATGTATTGAAAGACAAATTTCATGCCAGAATAGATAAGCTAACACGATCCTGCCTTTGTTGTTGTGGCTCTCTAATCCCTGCTCGAGGAGCTTTGGCCTCTTCCTGCACGTTTCATGTTTTATTCTTAAGGTGTGACACTTTTTTTAGTATGAACACACATCCTCTGTAGGCTTGAAAAGTGATTGTATAGCCAGGTGTCCTTATGGACAGAGGCTGTGTTCAGCTTGGATTCACACTGGTGACAAGTTCTCGCTATGGGAAAAAATGCCCCAAGGAATCTCTTAGAACACTTTCCATTTCTCCACGGTCTATCCGTATGCTCAGTGTACTTTATATTTTCACGACAATCTCAGTGCATCTCCCCACCAGTAGCGTTGACTGATATGCACATATATTACAGTATACACCAATCAGCCGTAACATTGTGACCACCTGCCTAATACTGTGTACAAAGGAGTTAATGCAGCAGTTGGTGGCACGTGTGTCACTCTGCAGCTCACTATGCGTCTTATGTCAATCTGATTGTTTCCATAGTTTCACTGTCAGGAAGAGCACCAATGTGGTGACCATTCAGTGGAAAACTCGTATGAAAGCAGTGAAAACTGTGGTGGTGAGGACACGTTAGAGATGATTGTTTAGACACATCCAACAGACTCTCCACTCCAGCTGTGATATCACCACTATAGCTGCTAAATGTTTCTCTTCATAGAGAACAATGAACAGTATTTTTCATTTTCAACCATTCTAACAAAGGCTCAAACAAAACTGAATCATTTGAAAAGGATGAATGAAATTTGAAAGTTCAATCTGCAGTAGATCAACCTCATCATCACCGAGCCCTGGGCGTTCATGACCCTGTGGTCGGTTCACTGTCTGTCCTTCCTTAGACACTGTGTTTAATTGTAGATTTACACTATATATTTTCACTTGTTCATGATTTATATGCAGGCAATAATGTAATCATATGTAGTTTGAAGTAGAATACTGTGATAAAGACAGTGTAAATGTGTTATGTTGACTGCTATGAATGTATTGTGTGGGGAAAGTGTAAAACCACTGGGCATTTCATGCCCTTAACACAGCAAAGGACCAAAACTATACTCCATCTACAACACCTCTTGCACTCAAGAAATATTCATCCCTGTAAAACACTTAATGTAGGCAATCCCCTCAGCTGCAGTTCAAGTGAGCTGACGTGGACGCCCCAGGTTCTACATTGCACCAGCTTCTCGCAGTCATGCTTTTCATTAAGAAACATCCAGCCTTTTGATTGGCACTCTCTCTCTCTCGCAGCCATACCCCTAAATTATAGGAGGCTAGATGGAGATGTAGGCAGAGTTCTCATCTTCATGAAGCAAGCTGCTCTATATGTACTTATTATATCTACTTGTATGAAAAATAATAATTGCTTAGTGGATTCAATCTATGTATAAAACCTCATACAGCAGCATCCTTAGTTTTCACCTTGCATGTAAAATCAAATAAATCAATGCAACGTCTGGATTTGAAGATGAAAGCAAAGTGTAGGTTTGAAAGAGAGGAGGCTTAATGAAGGTGGGGGTGTTCTTTTATCCCAAAGGACGTTTCTTTTCCACATCCTGGTGTTCTTAAGTGTACCACATGGGCAAAGTATTTCTCTGAGCAAAGCATGAAGGAAGCAGCTTTGATATCACTAAAATCATAAAGCAATAAGAGGTTAGATTAGAGCACAAATCCATTTTGCACACAAGGAAAGCAGAGTAAAATTTAAAGGTGCATAGTTGTGAAACGAGTCCAGATGCTCCAATAGTTTTGTGTATGTTATAGAAAAGAACAGCACTTGGCAGATTTGTGGTCATTATTATCCAGTTATTCATAAACAAGTAAAAGCATACAGTGCCAAAAAAGGTTTAATATACTTTTCCACCATCCAGGAGAATATCAGAGACATGAGATTTTTCCTCGCACTACACATTTAATACTGTTATTTCTTTATAGGTGTTAAAGTTTCAGTGGTGCAATTGTAAAAACTTTTAAAAAATTACTGGTGCATTCAAGGACAATTAAACATTCGTTAACAGATGTAGAGCTACTGAAAAGCTGCGCTGAGCAAGCTGCTGTGTCTTTGTGATGTAGCCTATTCACTCTTTTTCGTTCTGCTGTACAATTTCATTTTGTCCAGAGCAGAAACAAGTGAAGGTGAGTGTTATGAAAAGCTGATGGATGTGTCTGAAATCGCTCCTTAGTTCAGTAGCTGTAGTAGAATGACTGTAATTCAGGCAGTGGTACCGATAAGTCAGAGACCTGGGATGTAAATCCAAGGCAGCATGTGATAATTATATAATGTCAGCAATATTACTCCCTGCAGGGGTCATGTGCATAAAACTCCTGGTGAGCTCAGAGGTAGAAATATGCTTTCATCATATTTATGAAGTATGTTCTGTTTTATAAATCTAAAGAATCGGGTGCACGAGCCGATTTCTACCCACTTAAATGAGAGGATAAGAGCCCGTCTGCAAAGAGCCGCAAAGTGTGTGCTTGAGTTTGTCATCTGTTGTATTGTATACAGTGGCTTAGATATAAATACAATTATTATTGTATTTAATAACTCCAAGCATAAAACAGTTAGCATTAGTAAAGGTCAGAGCAGCCAACTACCAAGGATTATATATCATTTGACCTGTTGTTTTGTAGACCTAAAATTACAGGAGACACAAATCAATTGTGAGCTTAAAAAGTAAACAATTAATACTATAATTTTATTAGTCACATCTACAGTGTGTGACTAAAGGCCTGTCTCTGCATGTTAACCTGAACTAAACTACATCATGTTTACTCTGCTGCAGTGGCGGAAAGTAACTAAGTACATTTATTTACTCAAGTTCTGTACTTAAGTGCAATTTTGAGGTACAGATATTTTTTAGTATTTTGATTTTACTTAAGTAATATTTTGAATGCAGAACTTTTACTTGTAACAAACTATTTTTACACTGCGGTGTCGCTACTTTAACTTAAGTAAAGGATCTGACTACTTCTTTGACAACTGCCCTGCTGTGCCCAGTGAAAATGGGCAGTTGAAAAACATAACTTGCACCATGTACAGTAGCTCGTGTAACTATAAAGATGTCAAGACACTGACAATATAGACAGTGCATTCTGGAAACTTTCCAGAATTATTTTGAGCAGTTCGCTATCCACTGAGCTCTTCCACCATATACTGTCAAAACCACCGGTGTGATCTTGTAACCGTTATCTAATCTTTCTCATTTCTGTTGATGCTTCACTGTCAGAAAATGTTTTAGCGGAGGCAGAAGGGAATGTCAGCAACAAAACATTTGCATACCAGTCTTAGTTTTCATTTCATAAAGTGCTCTGTGGTGAATTATGACAAGAGAGGCAGGTGTGGGAGGAAACATCACCCTGAGAAGTTCAAATGGAGTTTGGCAAGGACACACTGATTGTTTCATCTGTCACAACTGCTTTGTTTAGTCTGGAAGCTGAGGGCAAACTGTGCATCCAGTCAAACACAAGCCAGATCCACACACACACACACACACAATTCTTTTCATTCCTCATGGGGACTTTACATTAACTTACATTCATTTCCTGGAGATTTCCCCAAGCTTAACTACAACCACTAATTGCCTAAGCCTGACATCAAGCCAGGTTGTCACCCTAAACCTCAGTGATTTACATGACGAGGAAAGTTGAATGCCCACATGGTGATAGTTTCAGTTCACACAATATGAGCAATACCAGGTGCACACACACACACACACACACACATACAAACAAAAATATTGTACAAGAAATTAGAGTATATGTGCACTCAAACCCAGAAATGGCTCAAAACATAAGCTGACATCATTATTTCTTTAGTATTTAGACACATTTCCAGTGAAGGATTAGTCGATATCAATTTAATTTTAGGACAAACAGGTCACTGTCATATTTGGCTTAATGGGGAGACTGAAAGCAGGGAGGAAGGGTTACTGTAGGTCACTGTTGCAGCTAGTGTGTTTGGTCTTTATGCATTCAAAGCGCCAGTGCTTTTGAGAGTTAACCTTTTTTCCAGACCCATCCGTTTCCCTCAGAGAACAGTGGATGTGCATACTTCATTATTAATGTATCAGCTACAGTGAGAGGAAAGCCTTATTTGTCATTGATGCCATCCAGAGCTATTAATGCCATAAATCATTAGTTCTGGTATTTGATCACAGGACAGAGATGTGTAGTGACAACTTACAAGGAGAAGATGTGTTTAACCCAGTATAAACATGCAAATACATTATATGTTGGTTTTATTTGGAAATGAAAAGAAACTCACATTTCTGCACATTTTCCTTCCCTTTCTTTTTCTGTCCTTGTGTGACTTCATATGACTTCTTATTACTTTCCTCACCACAACCCCCACCTCAGCTGAAACATGGGGAACACGGCACCATCCAGCTTCTCCAGGCTGCACAAGAGGTGTTTGTAACATTATGGTTTATGAATTTCAGTGCTAATGGCCAGGCACAGCAGGCTTCACCAGCAAAGGTAGCAGACCTCGGTTGTCATGGAAACAACCAAACACACAGTTGCAATTATGAACCTATCTCCATTTCATTAAGTTTAGCCACAAACGCTGTTTGGTTAGGTTTAGAAAAGGTCATGGTTTGGGTTAAATAACCCTCGTCGTCAAGGTTACATGAATAAACACACGGGAGTCAACACCACCCTCCTGTGGGGCCTGTAAACAAACAGCTTTAATTAGGTTATGTTTGCAAAATCAAAGGAAAAAACACTCTTTTACAGCAAATGTGCATGTTTTCCTAATTAAAAGTTTTAATTGTTAAGACTTTCCTAATCCTATTCCAAAGAATGCAAAGACGCTAATCTGCTTATTATTAAAATTAACTTAAATTTAATTCAATCAAACCAGTTAAAAGCACGATTTCACTGTCAGTTTGTTTGTTGTTCAGTGTGCAATACAGTGTAGAGATAAAAGCACAGGTAACAACTAATAAACAAAAGACATTTTGGATTAACTGGAGGCTTTTTATGGAATTATTGCGACGTCCTGATAGCTACAGTAGTCCAGCCTTGAAGTAACAAATGCATGGACCAGTTTTTCAGCATCACCTTGAGAGTTACAAGAAAAAAAAGTTTAAATAAAGTAACATAAATTCAACACAATTAGTCCAGATGCCAGCCCCCGTCTCCAGTGCTGACACTGGAATTGGCATTATACACCTACCATCCACTCTGAGCAGCTCCCTCTGACTTACCAGCAATAAAGAAACATAATCAGAATCCTTTAAAATGATTGGTGGTGGTGTTATCAAAACCGACAATGCATTAGTCCATGTCTTAACACCTTCTGACACTTCCACTCTGTCTGTGTCAGTTACATGTACCTGCAAGACAAGTGGACCAAATGAAACCAGGGACTTACTCAAAATAAACTCCAGCTCTGTGCCACACAGCAATGCTCCATCAGGCTTTATCTAGAAAGACAGTACATTGTTAGTTTTGGTCTTGTGATGTCATATGACATGGACAACCATCTGAAAATGGATGGATTGTTGAAGCATCTCTTTCTTCACCAAATGCTAACTATACCAGCACCGTTCACCATGTCTAGCCTTGACAATCATGACATTTTTAGTTACTTTCTGCTTGCTCTAGTTTTTTACATTACATTTGTATAGAACTTCTAGTTTTTCAACTCTTGTGCAGACTGACTTCATGATGCTTTGAATGCCCTGAATACTGTACGCTGCATCTCAGACTGATCAAAGGTCATGAAGTTTTACATCTCTCATGTAAGCAGCTGGCAGTCATCTAAAAACAGTTATTCATTTGTGCTTCAAAAAATGGTCAGCATTGTTGTAATGTATGTGTGATTTGCGCAGGGTGAATTGTGTCCTTTTTTTTTCTAGTCGTCACTATGTCCTGCTTTGAAGGAGTAAAATGTAAAAGACAAGTTCAGTCTGACCTTTTAAAGAATCAACATGCACAAAGGATAGCTCCTAGCTGTTTTTAGTTGACCACAAATAGGTTTATTCTCAGAGGTCAAAGCCTTTCAAACATTCTAAATCGTAGGAAGAAGTGATTATGTAACAGTTGTTTACACCTTCTGGCTTCATGCAACATTTTCATACTGTTTGTGTGGAGGTCAAATGCAGCTTGACTTCCTGCTTTAACCCCCACCTTCATGAATTATAAAATAACAATCAGTTATGAATGTGTAATCTATACACAGAGACTGTCCTCCACCTTGTTTGTGTCAGCAGTTAGGCGACATGAGCAAAGGACGAAGCTGGATGATACAGCATACAGAGCCAAAGTCAGTGTTATAGGAGGAGGTTGGGGTGGACTTTCGGCTAGGAGAGTGGCGTTCGATTTGTGTGTGAAACATTGCGGGGTTTTTTTTTCTTTTAATCCACAACCTTAACCACATATTTATTATTGTAACTATGACAATGAAGATTATTTCGAACCAAACCACGAGTGTTTGTGGCTTCATGGCTTCATACCACAGTAAAATACTGTGCTGTACCATTAATAGAGCAGCAGGTACTGACATCACCTTGTGTCTTTTGACCTATATATTAATTTATCATTCTTACACTACACCCCTTCACCTAATTCAGATTACTGTCTCTACGAGAAACAGTCATTAAAAGCAAAATCAGTTAACCAATATTTCCACTAAAACTTCACCCAGGCATTCTGCAGTAATGTTGCCATGGAGATGATGAGCGTTGTGTGGTTTACTTTGTGGATGAGGTTAAAAATATACAGTATTTTATGAGCACTTTTGTTTAATAGGTGTGCTTGGCAGAGCAGACAAATGAAAAACAACTCCGCTTCCAGCATTAGGAAAACAATGCATAAAGAGGTGATTTACCCTGGCAAGCATTCTCATTTAATTTGATTTCTAATGAAAAACACACTAACATGGCCTGATAATCATCTAACACAAGGTCCTATACATACAGATAGCAGTTTCAGTAATAGTATAGTCATAAATAACATTTTGTAAATATTATAGATACAAGAGCATGAGGTTGCATGATGACATAGTTTAATATGTTTCACATATAACATACAGAAAAGACAAAAAGGTTTAGCTCAGCAAAAGCAATATTAATACTGAGGAAGGCAAGCCTGCCTAAATGCAGACTGTAAATCCGTAGGGGTGAGTGTGGGTGTGTGTGGTTGGTTGTTTGTCTACATGTCAGATAGACTGGTGACATGTCCAGGGTGGGCCCCGCCTCTCGCCCAGTGTCAGCTGGGATTGGTTCCAGCCCCCCGCCGTCACCCTATTCAGGAATAAGTGCTATAGATAATTGATGGATGGGTAATTATACAGTTTATTATTAAAGACTGTAAATCTCTAAGACTATAAGCAGTACACCCTCGCCATCAAATCATTTTATTTTCTGACTGGGATAAAATTAAATGCAGAAAATCTGCTCCTCCGATAATTTTAGTAGAAACCAGTTTTGAACATATTGTTTAAACTTCAGTCTGTTTACCGCTTTCTAATTATTTAACTGAACAAAAAAGTACATCAGAATACAGCCTTAGATCTTCTACATAGACTATGTGCATGATCATAGCACAGACGGAGGATTATTGATTTAATTATTTCAAGCATTAGCAGAGATAAAATCTTCACTGGCTGGGCTGGCAGCATAGCTCTGTTTGTTAAGAACAAACAAAATGTTATTTGGTTTTGAGGAAAATGGCTCAAACAGTCAGTGCTCAGCCTCAAAGGATGGAGTCAGTACAGCAGAATGGATGAGAGCAATATCAGAGAAGCGCTAGAATTGCCCACAGATTCTCAGAGTTTCATGTACGACATTTTTCAGTTTTATGTGATCGCATTAACTCATTAGAAATTACTCTTATTGCAGAAACTCACTGTGCCTCAATCAACTATTGTAATTTGGTTTTTAACTCTTTGTGCACAGTTAAATTTATCATATATTTATAACTTGTGTGACTGAGCAATCAGATGGCACGCCTAGTTAACTGTTGCTTTCTTGACACCTTTGCTGTCACTTTATGGGGTTTGAAGTAAAACCAGACACTTGAGAAAACTGCTTCCATGCCTCTGTATGTTTTTTTTTTTGTTGTTGTTTTTTTTGGACTAGCTTGCCCTTGTAACTGAGTGGCAGGTCTTAATACAGTACATATTCTCCAGGGCTCTGTTTTGGTTTGTTGTTGTAGGACAGAAAATGCCTCTGGTCCTTGCAGAGAGTCAGTCTCTTGCTCAAGGACCTACTTGCAGCGGGGTGACAGACGAACTGGACTGTGGACCTGTCTGACACACATAACATTCACATTAAAGGGACAAGGTCAGATGTGAAATGATCTGCTGTATTGACTGGCTAATTTAAAAAACTGCTACAACAAGTCAACAGCTCCCAAAACTCAAGAAGACTTGGGACAAGAGAGTTTCCCAGTTCAGCGATAAATAATGAGCTCGGGTGAACGCTGCACATAATACATCAACATAATATGGTGCAATCTTCACAAAAAAATCAAATGGCTTTGTCCTGTATATTATGGTAGCAAGAGAAATTCCTGCTATCTGCATTCTATGTGTAGCCTGCTCTAGTTGCCATTAATAGTGCATCTAAATTCATATACCACCTTATACACAGACTAAAATCCAGGCTTTGAGGCACCATGGAATGTACAGCCTAGGAGAATGGTTATGTTTGAAACACATACATTAGTGTTGAATGTTGCAGCTATTTCTGCAGGCTGCTTTGTCTTGTGCTGTGCATCATGTGCCAGTGGAACCTACGACTTGTAGGACTTGACAGCTGGCTGACAAGAGCAGCATTTTCAGTGGGAGAGCCTTCTAACTCCACATTATCCTTTTTGATGAAGACCATGTTTGTTTGTTTGTTGTTTATCGGTTTTGAATGATAGCTTGTGTAGCTGGAGCTTGACGCCAGCACCTTGGCTTAGTTTCCAGACCCAAAACTGGATCCAACTGTGATGTAGTCGGCTCAGGCCCAGTGTGATGTGCAGAGAAACAACAGGCTGCTGTTGTGCTGCATTACTGATCAAGGATCACCGGGCCTACAAAGCTACACATAAGACAGTGACAAACAATAACAAAACATGTTAAATACAGGGCAACTTTGAAGACAAAACATTCAGCCTGGCACTTTGGTAATTATAGTAAGTGCACAGCAGTGTCAGATGCATAATCTCAAAATCAAATTACGAGTAATTTCCATCTCTTAAAATGAATGTGTTCTTATTTAAGCAAGGTTTTTATTTGATCATTTCAAGCAGTAAGGTCTGTGGAGAGGATCAAACGTTACCCTGACTTCTGCAAATCCACTTGCTAAGCACACTCAAGATGCATGCAAATGTATTCAATGTCAGTGTGAAGGGAATTATCCATTAATTTGATATTAGTATGGGTGTTCTCTATCACAGGTGGAGAAAATGGAACCTAGCTATTCGTCTCTA
The DNA here is from genome assembly GCF_001952655.1 of Monopterus albus. Lineage (NCBI taxonomy): Eukaryota > Metazoa > Chordata > Actinopteri > Synbranchiformes > Synbranchidae > Monopterus > Monopterus albus. The sequence goes on along the minus strand of NW_018128240.1, from coordinate 348,888 downwards.
ATCTCTGCGTTGGGTCGTCGCAGAACCTAATGGAAGGTGCTGTCAGAGCTAATGGCAGAAGGTGCATTCTGTGATAAAACAGGGTAAATCCACTTCACAATAATCACAGGGGTCCTATCAAGTCGATAACTGCATTTACAGCAAATGTCTCTCGGTGCACACTGGGCAATTTTCTCTCCTGCAATTGCCGGAAACCCATTTTACTCAGGGAGAGGAGGGAATTGGTGGGTGCTGAAAGTGAAATTTCCCAGGAGAGCTGGGACATATTGTGAAAATCACTCATACTGGAATGTATCTAGTAGATTGTCACTCAGAGACGGGTGAATTTGGGAACAATACTGTGTGCACTCACAGGAACTAATGCGCTCCAGAGTTGAAAGGTGCAGCCATGTCAACTCTGGTAGTTTTTGGAGCAATCTGCTGGACTGTAGCTAGAGATATTATTAGTTTACCACATTTCTGCAACATTCAAACTGTACAGTAATGAACAGTCTAAAGGCCTGTATGCTTTATTCTTCAAGACAAACTACCCATGTTGGTTCAGCTCTGTGGTGATGAAATGACCAGCCAACCAACAGTGACTCATAGTAGAAGATATGACACAAAACCACAGCTTTGCATGCAAACCATGCTCTCTGACTTCTCCCTTAGGGGGCTTAGCATCATGTATGGTTAAACATATGACAGTTCTTATTCATGTGATTGTGGACGTTTGCTTTTTTTGGCAAATGTAAACATCCAGTAGGTTGTGTTCAGTACCAGCCATCGCTATCATTTTTCGGGTGAGAACATTCAACCCTGGAGGAGCTCAAACCACACTATTGTTAACAAAAAAGTTTATATTTGATCTAATCAATCAAAACTAGACTGAGCACAGTTAGTTCTTCATTCTTCAGCTGCCTCCTCCCACCTAACACTGCTTCACTGCATATACATAATTTCTTTCCCAGCACATCTTTTGATGTGACAAATCACTACTTCAACAAGCAGGGTAATTTAAATGATAAGCATTTCTCTCCAGCAAAATTAATTTTGATATGTATCTGGTGAGCAGAGCCATGCTATCGCAGCTTATTATTTTCCATTTAAACTCAATGATATCAGTCCCGTTCATGTACTGTACATGGTAACCGCAGGCACACAAGAACCAAGTTCTGTCACTCAGTTTGTAGGTGGAATCTGACCTTACTAAAGACATTACAGTAATGTTTTTCAAAGGCCAACAGTCACTATTCTGCTACTGTTTTCCTAGTTTGGTTCAGTGTTGTCAGAGTGTGGTCTGATCGCAGAGGAAGGGTGAAAGCTTCAACCAGCAGCTTCAAGAATAAAGTTGTAGATGTGGGTTTTTGCAGCATTTCAGACTTCAGCCTTTTGTGATTAGGTAGGAGTGGAGATTCTTTTCACAAGCATTTTTTGTTATATATCTTTAATTTCTCTTTTAATCCTGATGGCAATGAACACATTAAATGCACTGACATCATAAAGAAAGAATCTGTCATCTGTGGCAGCAGCAGGGCTGAAAAAAAGCATGACTGATAACTTTACTCATCCCAAGGAAAACCACTTGAACGGCTTACCTGCCTGTCAACCTCCTTCCTACTTGCTCATGCACTCACTGCGTGAGCTGAGGGTCTCCCACAAGATGTTGCAGTTGCAGGCAGATGTGTTACTGCTATGTTTTGATAGCTAAAGCTAGCGAGCTATGGCAGAGAAGGTCCCCACAGCAGCTTTCTGTTGCAAACAAAGACTATTGTTACAGGCCAGGCCTTCCCCTTTAAGACATATGGCCTTATAGGTAATGTTGTTGTTGTTGCCAGAAGTTGCAATGTTCAGTGTGAGAAGAACGGAACAGTTCCATATTCATACTAGTAACTATTTCTACAATTTATATGGACACCCAAAATTCTGCAAGGCCATAAAAATTGTATCTACAGTAGAGTGTGGATTCTTGAACCGAGGCTGACGGAGCCCATTGGTACCCAAGGCTTTGGGCTGGGTTCGGACAGAAATGTAGAAATGATGTTTGGGTCCTGGACGGGTTTGGACATGTAGGTCAAACTTCAGGCTAGATGACTCAAAAACTCAACTGTCTGCTTCATTTAATGATAAGGGGGAAAACACTGTACAAACTTGACAATATATCCTGCTTTCTCTCTTCCTCTTTTTTTTTTTTTGGTGTTAAGACTAAAGCAGATGAGCCATCGGGTGCAGACACATTAGAAAGGCAGCTCTAATCTTTTATCATTGATCTCTAGCTTTTAACAAATCGAGCTGCCTCACTGTGTTACAATAAAGAAACTAAATGCAGCAAACGTGTTTCCTCATCACTGTTTTAAAGGTGCAGATATCATTTTCAGTTCAGTGTTTTGTGGTTGACCAACAGTGTTTTCATGCTTCTGCTTAGCATCGTGATTTAGTTTTGTAACACACAGACATAATGATTTACTGTATCAGTGTCCGATGTGGTAAAAGCCCTCTGCAATGGTGGTGAGAATACAGTATGTACACCCAAATTCAATCTGCTTTCATGTTATTTATGCTGAAATTTCATATTGAAATCGGCCAGGGCTGAGAGCCAACAATACATCATTGTTCAGCTGCTGTCACATGATGTTGGTTTCTAGTCTCTGGGTAATACTGTAATGAATGTAGTTGTGGTGGTCTGGAGATAATGATGTCATTTATTTGAATTATGATAAGAAACAATCTGGGGTGCCGCCTGCTGTCAGGTGAGAGAGGCAGCCTGTCAAATGTATTTCATCTGTTAGTTTACACAGACTGATTTAGGGGACGGTGAATTAAGCAGCTCAGGTTCATATGCATTCAACCCGCTGCGTCGGACAGAAAACACACAAACAATTTATGGATGTTTTCCCAAGAGTGCGGATGAAACTTTGGTAGTTTGTTGGGACATAAAAAAGAAGGAACACAAAAGTTAGGAGAGGATGTGTGCGCCTGTCACTGCCCAGACTGACTTATTACTCTGAAGTTGAGATTCAAAGGCTGCACTCGCTGGCTCGTCTGTCACAGCCCGAGGATTAGACAAATTCATCACAGCGAAAACAACTGGTCTTTTATTAATTGCACATGTGGCATTATTCATTAACCTGTGAGCTCTGCAGTATGTCTTTGAAACAACTACTGATTGATTTGACGGCTCCTATCTGAGGGGGCTGAGGTTTACAATTTCAGCATAATCAATGTTCTTTTTGTCACAGTGACATGAGGGTCTTCACAATAATGGATTTCTTTTTCAAGTTGCAGCCTCAGTTGCAATTAGAAACTTTATATGGTAGACGCAGAGTAGAGGGAGACTGGGTGGGATAGGCAGGCTTTAGGCTGAGACACCTGTTATCAAAGTAAACGCGGCAAAACCAACTACTCTCAAACCATTTTATTGAACACCATTACCAAATTAATGCCAGGACACTACATATTTGGTAATACCCACTGAGGCTGTAACATCTTGAGGGCAGTGTAACGATTGTATCGTTCAAACATTATATAAGTTCCATTATTTTGGCCAGGTCCCCCTTGGAAAAGAGATTTTTTTAACCAGGTAAATTAAAGGTTAAATAAAATATAAATTATATGTGCTATCATGGCGGCATGGTGGAGCAGTGATTAATAGTGTCGCCTTACAGCAAGAATGTTCCAGGTTCGAGCCTCGGCCGACCCGGGGCCTTTCTGTGTGGAGTCTGCATGTTCTCCCTGTGCCTGTGTGGGTTGGCTCCGGCTTCCTCCCACAGCCCAAGGACATGCAGCTTAGGTTGACTGGTGACTCTTATTTGCCCATGTGGGTGTATTTTTTTTTATGTCAGCTGGGATTGGCTCCAGCCCCTCGTGACCCCTTGGTGGACATAATTGATGGATGGATTTCTTCATCACTTCTTGGGTTCTTTGAAGCCATCTAGTGGCCTTTGGAGGAACTGCATCTTCAGGCACCTTTAACTGTATGTATGCAACTCATCAGTTATGTCCACTGACATATATATGATGGACATGGTGTCACCACTTCTCTCCACCAAGCAAAAGTAAAGCCAAAATGTCATGAATATGCTGCTGCCATCTTGCTTTCTTGCAACTAGATTCTGCACAGTAGCAACCAGAAGTGGAGTGAAACCACAGGACCACCAGTCAAAGCTCTCAAATCAACCAAAATAACATCTCTTTTTATCAAGTAACTTATACAATACATTACAGTTGTTACACAAATTTCTTCTTTTTATCCAGGTTGTTCTTGTGTAAGATAAGGGCTAAATTCATAGAAAGCTCTGAGATCAGTCCATCAAGGATCCAAGCCATAAACTGGATCCTCTAAAACATACACCAGCAGAAATATAAACTAGAGTGCAGATTTATTGGCCATCGTTGAGTTGCATGAACTGTTGTGCTGCTTGTCAGCAACTTAATTTAATTACAAAATGGCATTTTGGTCTGAAAACTCGATGTAAAAGGTCAAATGAAAGAGCATTTTTTATAAAAGAAGCCCTGGAGCAGCTGCAGCCATCTGGCTACCAAAACAGTCCACACTCCAGGCAAGGTCACCTCTAGGACTGGATAAGCTGGCTCGACTCCTCAGCCACAGCACACACACACACACGCAGATGGCTAACTGGCCCCTGAGGCTTCTGTCGATCCATCTGTGAATTATTCTTATCATTTCAAAAAAGGTGATGATATTGATTTTCAGGGGCTTGGCTCAGATTGTCTGTGTGTCTGAGTGATGCCCATCTCGGTATGCAGCACTTCACCTGCCTGCCAGTGTCGAGCAAAACCCTGCACCATCTTAGAAAGACGATGTCATATTTAACATTTAACTCAATCCCTTTTTTAAGGGATTCCAGCTTTGTTTTTACAGAAAAGAAAGAACAAGAACTTAACAGTAAACTTATATTCACAGTTAAAAGCACCGCAACAACAAAAGAGCATCTTGTAACTTTTGCAAAGAGGCCGATTGTGTGTGCCTGTACTTCAGGTCAGACTATGTTTATATGAAGCAAAACTGCCTGGACTGAGTCATTTACCAAACAGATAAAAGGTCATGATCAAGTCAGAACAACCTGCATGTACTCTGTTTATTTGTGATCAGTGGATTCGCTCATGAAAAGAGAAGTAAATTGTTGTGCAGATTCACACTGTTAAACATTTTGATAAGCACTGAACCTTGGTATTGCAGAGAACCAGAGTCCAAAGTTAAAGCTCTCATGTTGAGTGTATTGGATCATCCAGTTTTGTACAGCCCTGCTGGACCACTTAAAAACCAAAAGAGCCCTTCTCTCAGTATGTGTTTTGCCACGAAAAAGTACTTTGTCACCAGGCTGTGCCAAGAAACTTTGCTGTCCCACTCGCTGGTGTGACTGGGCACTAACAGTATGTCATGATGACACCGTTTGTGTCATTCCTATATTATTAGAGGAAAGAAACGAGCAAACCAGACTCGTTATACAGTGCATATCTTTCTAAATGCATTGTGGATGGGGCTTCCTCCAACCCATACAGTTGGCCTTGTTACATTCAACTGTAATCACATAGTGGCGCCTGCCTATACATGGTTTTTCATTTGTCCGTCATGCATCAAAATGGGTGCAATTTTCCATTTCCAGTCAAAGGTTTATTTCAGCTCAAAGAAACGACTCCAGCAGGAAAATGGCCAAAGGTGCTTATTAAATATTTAAAAAATTTTCCACTATTTGCTAAATTTTGCCTACGCCTGTAGCCTACTGTGCTTTCACCCTTGTTGCTTAGCAGTTCTCACAGACTTAATTACATTTGTACTGCATGATGGCACATGAACAGCCTGTACCACAAAAGATGTTTAATTTCTTTTTCACTCTTGGAAACTGGTAGCAGGCATCACAGAAAAGTTTCTTTGTACCCAAAACTCTGCTGTACATATTTCACCTCCAACTATTGAGTTTCTTTCTAAATTGGCTGTTTTTCAGTGTCTGGCGCTGTCTGTGTTTCTTCCTGCTGCTGCCTACATGGTGCTGACATTTCCTTTGCTGCAGGCTGTGTGTTTGCTTGTTCTCTGCTCAAAAAACACTTTACATTTCTAAACCAGTGTGCAATGGACAGAAGTGTAGTAGGAGACAGGGTCTCCCATGAATTGCCTACAGTGACCCACAGGGGTTAGCACTTAAATTCATGTTAATATTTGACAACTCACTGCAAAAAAAACTGAACAATGCAAGGTGAATGCAAGGAAAACGCCTCTGGGGGCTTTTCTTACACCCTTATGTTTAAACTTTGACATCCTCGTTTTAAAACCTGCACCAGGTTTGGTTCTGTTTTCTGGTGAACATGAGCAAAAAAGTCATAGTAGCCCATAAATAATAACATGTCACTCAAATTCTCTGTGACCACACCTGTTGTATGAGTTCTGTGACTGTACTTTTTGGCCAATTACCAGCATAGCTCTAATATGCATTCAGGCTAAGTACAATGCATGTTTAAGGGGTTGCAGCAAAGTCAGTGGAAAGACACAAAGAACACAAAGAGCGGGAGGACAAAGATTGATTTCTGAAGAGGAGGTAGTCACAATCCCCTGTTTTTGGTTTGACTATCCTTCTCCTCTAAACAAGAAAAATCTCAATCGAATACACAGATTCCACAAACTTTACCAAACTTTACCTGGGCAGATTCAGGCTTTCAAGTTACAACATGAACATTTGTATTGTCAAATGTTACTGTATACTGTCCTTCTAATAAAAACAATAGTTCTTGCAAATGCACAATAACAACAAATCTAAGAGTTATGACTCCGGCCTGTTAGGAGCAAACCTGGAAATACTGTGACGTTAGTATAGAAGCACAGAGTCCACGGATGTACGAGCTCCAAGAGGGTGAATGTCATAACAGTGTTTTTGACTCAGGAGACTGTGCACAGAGTCCACGGATGTACGAGCTCCTAGAGGGTTAATGTCATTACAGTGTTTTTGACTCAGGAGACTGCTGTTTGCTTTCTGTGTCCTACAGTGAGCTTGAGTTTCTTTCTGCAATCGCGGTTGACATAGGCAAATCATGTCAAACCTGGGCATAGCTGCAGTAGGACATAACCTGTCACTGAAGCGTAATGAAGACAGTGTATGCCCGCTCTGAAAATGTATTCAAATAGTCGTTTAATGCACAGAGCGTAACTGAAATAAATGAACCACTGGTTTTTAGATTTTCCATCCAAAATATTTTAATGCATAAACAGAAAATATGACAAACACAAAAATATTAAGACTATCCAACCTACACTTGGATACTGCAGATACTGTTGCTGAATCATAAAATGAACTTCATTTTATTACTTACAATCCAATTGTATCATTCATGGCTCATGAGAGTGCCGTTAAGCCGCAGGTCTGTCAATAGAACTATTGATCAGTGGTGAATATAAGATGAAAGTGGACAGAGGAATGGAGGCCGGGCAACACCACCGACAGTGCGTCAAGCCCCTTAGATTAGAGGCTTCAGTTACACACTTGCCTGCCCCCGTAAATGTGCATCTCAGTGAACCCCGGCACAAGTCCAAGCCTGGCAGAGAGAGATATGGAATTACAACTCGCTTGTAAGATTAAACACTCAACATGTCTCACATGTCGCCTCTGTTTACACAAGTCCTTGTTCATTTGTTTTATATTTGCTCCCCAATTTTCAATTTAATTTAATGTCAGATAAATTTATGAGCATTCCATATGTTTCCTCTGTATTTCCTGAGCTCGCCCACTCCCATCCTATAAACAGTCCTGCTAGACATCTGAGAATTAAAGCCGCTGTCTGCTTCAGTGCAGAGATGTATTTGGTGCAGCAGTAAAGTATTGAACTGTGTGAAGCTGGTGTCACAGTGAGGCGGGAGATGCTAGTTAACCTGCCATGATGAACTGCTTTAATGCCATTTGTCCAGCAGCAGCCTGTGAACCTCCACTAGCGCTCAGCTCCGGAGGGAGAAAAAAGAAAAACTCCTCCAGACAGCACTAAATAGTGCTGGAGGTCAGATTTATTTCAAACATACATCACTATTACTAGCATCCAGCAACAGAGTGCAGCTCACACTCCCCTTAGGCTTTCTGTGGTGAAAGGATTTTAACAAATTGCAGCACAAAGTTCATTGTGCACCCAATAAATGAGCAATTTACGGTTAACAGAATTACCATAATGTATTTTGTTCTTTTAATGCGATACGATTTTAGATTGTAAATGTAACTCTTGGGTGACTACGTTTTTTTTTTTTTCTTTCTTGTTTATGTGAGAATCAGGCTGGCAGCAAATAAAAGCATGCTGTATTTCTGTCAGGTGTTTCTGCTTGCATTGTAACACTGGCTATAAATCGTGTCCTCTTATCTTGTATTAACACTAAAATTCAGCCTGATCTTTGGAGTGTTTTTGAGTGTTCAGGGGCAGCATGGGGGTGTGGTGGTTAGTACTGTCACTTACCAGCATGACAGTTTGAACCAAGCTTCTCTGTATGGAGTTTGCTCTCTCCTTGCCTGTTGGGTCCTGCAGGACTGTTTGATTTGCTTGTTACTTCAGGCAGAAAGGTTAAATGTTCACCTTCCTTGCTTTGAATGACATGTTATGAGCCTTGAAAGGACCCTAGAACATGCATAAATGCTGACATTATTTGTCTATAGGACAAACTGTGCACTCAGGAAAAAGTGCAGCTGACTTGATCAAGCAAAAGCTAACGGTGACTCACCTGACCCAGTGGGTTACCCAGCACTGCCCTACTAATAATACATATTGACAGTATGGATCTGCTGGCTTACTGGTAGGGGCTTTGACCTTTCTAGGCCTGTTGCCATCACTGCATGTTTTAGCTACACCTATCCAACAAAAACGTACATTTACAGTGAGGAACAGAAGTATTTGAACACCCTGTGATTTTCCAAGTTCTGCCACTTAGAAATCATGGTGGGGTCTGAAATTCACATTGTAGGTGCATTCCCACTCTGAGAGACAGAATTAAAAAAAAAAAATCAGGAAATCATATTGTATGATTTTTAAAGAATTTATTTGTCTTGCACTGCTGAACATAAGTATTTGAACACCTGAGAAAATCAGTGTTAATATTTGGTACAGAAACCTTTGTTTGCAATTACAGAGGTCAAACGTTTCCTGTAGTTCTTGACCAGGTTTGCACACACTGCAACAGGGATTTTGGCCC
>NW_018128240.1:322319-338732 GCF_001952655.1 Monopterus albus | reverse complement strand
AATTTTTTTTTTAATTCTGTCTCTCAGAGTGGGAATGCACGTACAATGTGAATTTCAGACCCCTCCATGATTTCTAAGTGGGAGAACTTGCAAAATTGCAGGGTGTTCAAATACCTCTGTTCCTCACTGTATGTTAACTTTACTTGTTAGAGTAAAATACCTGTCCAGCAGGAAATGGGCAAATTCAGTGGCATTCTGGAAACATTTGTCCCTCATTGAGGATTTCCATCTGTGAAAGGCCATTTCAGTGTTTATCCTTATCTTGTACCGTCGCCTGTCTCCAAATCAAAGCTGCTCCTTCAAAATGAAAACATGAATTGCACTCTAGAGCCACTGTGCGGTTTGGCTGTTCTGAAAAACATGGCTGCTCACCATGGTGGCCTCTGTGATGGGGGGGGACCCACTTCTATGTAGATATAAAAGGCTCATTCTAGGCTAAAGAAAACACAACACAATTCTTACTTTCTGGTCAGTATAAATGAAAACATACACATACTATAGCCCAGTTTTGCTAATAAAGACTTCTAGATATTACAGACTACTCCTTTAAGTACGAGTTCAACCCATGAGTAATTTTCCCTTCTCAGACACATTTTAGAGGTTTGAATTGGTGGAGTAAAACTCTCCTGACTACACTCTAATGAAATGCACACTTTCCTAAAACATAGTATGGTTTAGTTAAAATAAAGAAACGTCAAAGTGTTTATTTGTCATATTCACAGTTAGGAAACGTGTTTCCCTGTACAATGAAATTCTTACTTTGCCTTCCACATGAATGCCACAAAATACAAATGATATATAATGTAGATAAATAAGCAACACAAAAGTGGGGTTTTTTCAATGTCTCAATCTAGATCAGTGTGATGCTAACAGTTTTGGCCATGGAAACTGAATGCACCATCATGCACTATCAGTGAGTATAGATCCTATGGTATAGAGTGTTGGTGTAAAAACAACAGTGTCCTTTACTGAAAACAGGTCCTGAACATAAAGAGAGAGGCTGTGTTTCTGTCTACCAAGACCACAGAGAGAGATGGTCTCACCATTTATCATTTTGTTTGTTGGTTTGTTTTTTCACAGCGCGTAACTTTGTGTCAAACATGCTGTGGAAAAGTTTTTATTTTGGATATTTCATGCAGCTCAGACACACATTACTGAGGGGTGGTGATTTGATTTAAAAGAATTATTTTGTGCAAGCACTCAGATGACTCTGTAATGAATGCTTTATGCATTGTATGCCATGATCAGTGGATGCTGGATCATATTTTTCTCTTGAAACTGGCCAACAGATACACACAATTGATTAAACAACAATAACAAAGGCCTCCAGACTGCTATCCACTACAATAGAAAGCAATCAATGACTGTTTTCTGTTGCTGGAGTTGTATATCCTCTAGGCAGGGATTCACTGACCATTTTGCTTCAGTCCATATGATTAGCATTTTTCACACATACTTATGAAAGGTATGGTATTGTTTTGCATGAATATCTGCAGATGGCCTGAGAGCTCAGCTTCCTGGTCACAAAGACAACAGCTGCTAATTTAACCATTTGTAATGCACTTTTCTGATGGCATTTTAATGCATGAGGTGAATCACATCAACTGAGACGAAGGAGAGAAGGAAAATAACTGAGGGTAAATGCCTGTGTGCATTTATCCCCCCGTGTCTGTCTGTATAACACCCACAGACAATAACCCATTGGGAACAAATTAGAAAAAAAATGTTTGGCAACTCCAGGGACAAATACACATTTCCTGGGTGAGGATTTGTCATTTAATTAGTGTGCACACAATACCAGCAGGAGAGTCACCCGCCTTGGCTGTGCCATCCATCATGCAAATATGCCACCAGTATTGTAGATGCATAATCATTCTCTGCAGACAGAATGGAAAAACAATAAGCTCTGGTGCATATCTCCCTCTGTCTCCGCACACCTAAGGCGAGGTAAAGGTTGGCCCGCTGTTTCCTGTTGCCATTTAGAGGACATCTATTATGGAGATGTCAGGGTGCTGAGTTGGGCTCCCACCAGGAACCTTCAGCAGGCAGACAGAACTGAACTTTGTAGGAGCGCTTCTTTCCATCTCTCCTGTCACACTCTGCCTTCTTATCTAATAAAGTCAAACTGACATTAAAAACAGCCTTTAATAACAGCAGTGACCTTTTAGCAGCGAAGCATGTGGATATAGGGTGGGAGATGGCGGCTGTAAGTTGTTGGGATCATGAGCTCAAATGGCTCTTCCTTTGGCATGCGAAATTCATGGCTTTATAAACAAACAAGCTGAAAGTGAAAAGATAAATCTGAAAACATTGTTTTCTTTTGGCATTTTGGCCTTTTACTTTCTGAAAATGTTCAAAATAAATATTGGTGTTAAACTGTAGTGCTGACAGGAAATAGACTAGCGAGTTCTTTATGAATGCTGATAATCAGCCTTTCACCCACAAGTTCCATCAGTTTATCAACAGCGGTAAAAATAAATTTCTATCTCCTGTCCTTTGCTCTGAGTCACAGAGTAAAAACAGTAGCTGTTTTTGTGAAACTGTCAGACTTAATCCAGGGTAAAAATGGTAAAAGCCCTACTCCACCTTCTATCATGTGCCAGACTGTTATTGTCATGGTTGCAATAATGAACTTGGACCATACCTGCTTTACAAAGAAAAGCAACTTTGTTAGGTTTTGAGTAAGATCATAATTATAGTTGAGATAACTACTGAGGAAATGGGAAATGAACAGCTGTCTCAACCTCAATAGCTATGTTGGTCTGCAATGCATAACATACTAGTAGAATAGTACAACATTGTAGAGTGTTAAACACAGGACACAATCTCCGGTTGTCTGCATGAAATTATAAAACGCCAAGAAGAACACAAAGCAGGACAGTGGGCTGCATCACAAAATATGTTGGCATGTCACAATTTTACAGCCGTTATTGTGACACTACTACATTTTACACCGTGGACCAACATAGCTATTGTGCATTTTCATCTCAGACTGGGCTGCTTGTCTCTTGTGGGAAAAGCCTACGTTTTGTCCTCCACCCTCCACCCTAACCTCCTCCTTAGATGGAATTTTATGCTCTTTATACAGTGTCACCAATCTTGTTTTTCCTCCTATCAATATTACTGTGGCTACTAGACATCGCCTACTAATAATACATATTGACAGTATGGATCTACTGGCTTATTGGTAGGGGCTTTGACCTTTCTAGGCCATCATTAGGAAAGTGAAAAGAGCTAACAACAGACACTTATGATGAATATAAGTTTAAACTTCACTCCTCTCTTAGCTCTGTTTTGGTCTCCACCAACTCCTCTGTCTACTGTTTGCTGATGGACAGGCACTGTGCAGCTGGTTTATCAGCGCTTGTTTGCAGAAAATGGTCGCTTACTGCTGCTGAAAACGTGAGGCTGATAGCAGAGCTGAGGCTGAACAATAGCAAATTGGCACCCCAATCTCCAGTAATGGAAATAGAGATGGAGGAAAACAAAAGATTTTCTTTGTCTGCCTCCTATTTCATGTCCCTTTACCTTTTTGTTTACTGAATAAATCTGATTTTGTCATTGCCCTCCCTTCAGGCAGCTGCTATATGCATCTCTGGCTTTGATGAAGTGATTAGCAACATGCTGTTACCTCCAATGACCGGCTCCAGGGAGAGGAGAAGTGAACATAATATGGGAGGGCATGAGACAGAGGAAATGGTTGATATCTAGAAAATAGCTAGAAAGTTGAGCTCAGCTGCAGGTTCCATTGAAAGAAACTGGTTTAATTAAGTCTAGATAAAAAGATAGTGCAGAAGTTGTATTTTTACATCAGGAATTATCCATCATTTTAAAAGCCTTTTTTTGGGTACACACAATGAATTTGCATTACCTTGATCTTCTAAAAAGTGATTGTACTTTAGCTGTTGAAAGATTTCATTTCACTGCCTGCTTTTCACCACAGCAATGAAATGTTTTTGTGGCCTTGAGGCAGCTATTTAATGATACTGAGGTTTTGATTGACAGTACATTGAATGAAAGATAGAGTAAGCAAACGATTTAAGCTGTGATAAAAAAAAGAAGATCACATGCTCAAATGAACACAGCTCAGTTTCATATTACTTTTATTCTTTAAACTCATTATGAAGCCTGGAGAATGTGTAGGACTGGTATGCTTCATTAATGTTGACCAGAACTTGCTACAGAAATGTGACCAAAAGAAGGCACCTTGACTGGTGCTTCTTTAATATGATTCACAAGAATAGGCCTAACATTTTGAGCTCAGACTTGTTTTACCTATAACAATGACCAGAGGTCCAGTCAAAATTTATTTATATAGCCCAATTACACAAAATCAGGATTTTGCTGCAGGAGGCTTTGATAGGTTAGTCCCATTCTTCCTGCCTTCAGTTAGTGTGTTGTTTCTTCAAATTAAACCACCAACTGTTGAAAGTCAAACAGCTGAAACTGAGAGAATTCTCATACAATGGACTGCACATTTGCATTGCCTCCTTCTGTAGTTGGCATTATCATCACATCATGCTCACATGAGATACAGAGAAACCAGCTTCAATAAAACATTGTTCAGTAAAGTCAATGATAGTCAAAAGCTCCACAGGGAACATTTACTGTAAAGCAGCATATACTGTAGCTTTTCTCTGCTAGCTGAAAATCCACCCCACATTTAAAGAGCATTCAGGGATGTTCACCTGAGACACTCCTCTTGACAGAGGTCAGTACAGACAGTCTGATGGCCATCCACTTGTTTTTAAAAGAGTGCCACTGTCTCAAAGCGAAACACAAATACAGGCCAAACCAGGTAGGTTGTGAGTTAAGAAAATGAAGAGGTAACTATAAAATATTGGTACCAAACCAGATTTTGTCCAAAGGTAAATACATAAGAGCACACGCTACATAGCCAGCCAATGAATTGTCAAAGGGTGTATCTAGCTTGCTAGCTGTTGTCAGCTGTAAGTGCTGGTATAAAACCAACTCCTGCACTATCTTCAATCCCCATTTAATTAAATCAGCTTTTTTCCTGCAGCTAAACTAAGTTTTCTGGTTATTTTATTGACCTGCTCCTTGTCTCCACCCTGCTGCATCACTTTCTAATGTTCATTCATTCTTTCCTTGAGGCTGGTCATTAGTGGTAAGAGCATGTTGCTAATCATTCATCAAAGCCTGGGATGCATATACCAGCTGCCTGAAGTGTGTCACAGTTTCTGTGTCTTGGCACTTGTTATTAGACTCACTCGCTCATCCAGCCTCTAGGTGTCACTGGACCCCCTCCCTTCCCCTCTATTCCAGGTCACCTGACTCTGACCACCTGTCCACCTGTTTCCACCTTCTTCATTGGCTCCCTAACCAGCTTGCCTTAGCTTTTTGCCATGCTGTCCGTTGTTCTTTTGCAATGCAACCATTTCTCTTTCCAACTGTTTTTATGTCTTTAGATTTACATACTTAAAATTATTTTTTTTTTTTTACTTTTGTGGTAGAAGAACTTGAAGGAGACTCAAGAACGCTAGAGTTTCCCATTTCAGGCAGGTGCAATCCTGACCTTATGTCAAACAAAAATTACTAATAAAACTCTGACTCTGCTTGGATGTTTGGACTCAGCCTTGCCTGCTCTCCTTGGACTTTGTCAACATATTGCCTGTTCCTGTTGACCCCACCTTGGACTTTGACTTCACCTCCATTTCTCCCTACTTGGGCTCACAGTAATTCTGTTCTCTTCTACTTATTAAACTGGCTTAAGTTATCAGCCAGCCTGTCTGTCTTGTGTGGCTGTACTCGGGTGACAAACATGAGACTTTTTCTTTCACGAGATATATGTGGCTACCCAACACCAGAACTGCTCAAGCAGGACGAAGAGTTTTTAGTGATGTTGGCAATTATGCACACCATGTGCACTGAGTACAGAAGCTGGCTGAGAGAGGGGGTGGGACTATAGGGACCCATAACTTACCTACATGTATTGAGTGACTGTGTGACCCTGTAAAAAGAAATTGATTTATTGAAGGTAGTATGTGTCATTATTGGAAGTTGGCCTGAGAAATACTTGTACAGAGGGACTTTAAATCTACAGCGAATTGTTTCTGGCAGCACCTCCCTCTGATGGAGTAAATATTAGACAGTACGTAAATGAATCACTGGAAGGAAAACCTGGAGGAGGGTCTGATTGAATCTGAGACCTCAGAAAGCCTGTGCAGCCAGCGAGCTTCCAGTATGCGGAGGTAAACATATGACAGGAGCAAGAGGAGGAAGGCTGGTTGGAAATGTCATTCTGGTGAAGGTGATGGTTCAGCTCCCCTGCCTGTGGAAGTGGCACAGCCAGAAAAGAAAGTGACGGGAGAAAAACCGCAGCCTCTGCTAGAATCTGCAAACACAGGGACTGAGCTGGTGTGTTCTGCTCCCCTGCAGCCTAATGGCTCAGCATAATGACTGTGATGTAGAGAAACTGCTTACCACCCACCAACAGTAATGACTCAAACGTGCTGCCCTCCCATCAAAGTTCATTCATTTCAAAAGAGTGATTCCATTACTGCTGCATCTTAGCATTGTTAATGCACTACATGGCTAACACAACCACATGCAAATGACTTATTGTGGAAGAGTTTATTTGGATGTGTACAAGCTGAGTGTTGGTTTGACATTCTGTTTAAAAAAATCCTCTGCACTAGATTGATGGGGGGGCATCTATTGTTAAGTGAGATAGGCTGGTAATTGGCCCGCTTCCTCCATTAACATTCAGGAGTGTGATCTGTTTAGCTGTGCAGGTTAACAGGTGTTTTTCACTCTTCAGCAAGTGGCATGTCTTTATCATGAGAAGCTCAAACAGTGCTAGTCTTTAAGTACATACTGTTGATCTGGTCTGTCTCATAAGGAAGGTCAGATTTGGGTTAACAAAATGTTCTAGCTGTGAGCTAAAGGAGTGATTGTGTCTCTTTCTTAACCAAGCATTTATTTGGCCTCAGCTGTGCGACATCCCTGCCACTGTCTTGGAGCTCGACATTGGCAGAACTGACTCATGTGGAGGGTCTCTAAAAGCTGGTCCACATGGTGACTCTCTTACTCTGTTCCCCTACAACCATTTTATTAAACGTTTGCGTGGACTCTCTCCTTGTCACATTGCCAGGTTGAGACAAGCTGCTTCATTCATGCTTCACCATCAGCTGACTAGTAAGGTCCATTCGCATTCATGCAAGTTTGCAGCATGGCTTTTTCTGTATGTCCTCACACTGGGGAAGTCCCAGTTCCCTTAAATTGCATCCATATTTCTCCCACTTGCAAATAAGATGCTAGGAGAGAGGAGCATGCTTTTAGAGACATGAGACGTCCTTCAGCTGAAGTGCCCAATCCCCAACTGGTTTTCAATAGAGGGGCGTGTCAGTCTATATAAGACTTTACATGGAGGATGCTCTTGTATGATCTCTCTCTCGTGTTACTTGCCTTTTTCCCAACAAGCTGGGTCATAACACATCTCCTCCAGACAGCCTGCTCGATCTGTAGGGTAGGAATAAAAGCTTTAGGACGTCCTCAATCCTTGCTCATCCAGAACAAATGATCAGTAAGGGAATTGGGATTTACCCATTTTTCACTGATCACGCTACCTTCACACTGAAATGGTGAAAAGTGGTTCAACATGTAAAGTCTGTCCTCAGTCAGAATCAAACCAGCTACCAGGACGCTTCACTTTGACTTATTTATTTAAGATTTCTACTCTTAAATTTTTTAATGTCAGTGCAAATTGCGATGTGCATTTTGGGTCATCCTGTTACAGCCAGCAGTGATTACAACAAATGTTTTTGATACACCATCGTGCATTGTTGAGTTCATATGATTGAGACCTCAGATTGAAACAAATATTTGCAGCACTGTCTCAGCCTGTAGTGAAACATTTAATTCTTCAACTAAATTCAACATTAAATTGGCATTTGTTTTACTTTTTTTTTCTTCAAATGACACAATATACGGGTCATGCTGTGACTCTCTTTAACAGCAGCTACATTAAGTACAATCACCTCAGCTGTCGGTTCATGTATCTACAAAGACAATATTTTAAAAGAAAAAAGCTGTCGGGGGGATCCAAAATGAGTATTAAGTGCTCATAAATAACTGTCTGTGCCAAAGGGCAGAGATAACCAGATAATGTTTTCATGTACCAACAGGGAGATTCTTGCTCTCAGCGACAGCAGCGCTCTGCCTCAACAAAGTGCTGCTACTGCAGCTTTGAGCCAACACTTCACTTGGCTTTGCTAAATAAACTTTTCAAATGTTCAACGTAGACATGACAAGTACAAACTAAGGAGACAAAACCAGCTGCATCCCAACAGTGGGAAACCACTGAATTCTAGTTATTTTACTTAAAATTTTCAATTTAAGCAAATCACAAGTACATGTAACTTGTTTGATTGTTCAAGAAATGTTTTCAAAAATAGTGAAGGAAATCATGAAATTGAGCTGAAAATCAGAAGACGGGCAGGGAGGAAAAGGAAAACCAGCACCAGCCAAGCCAGTCTTGGAGCAGTGCTTTGTGATTTATAGTCGTCTCCAGGTTTTCACTCCCAGTAGAAGCTGGGCAACATGAAGCCTAAGTGTTCCGCAAAAGGTGTGAGTTTGTCTTACTGCAAAAGATTCAGTGTGGCAGACAGAAGCAGCTGATCTTCAGCGCAGAACCCAGTAACAACTGCAGGCAGCAGGTCACATATGCAGACCACGAGATGCTGGTCAAAGTTTTTGAGAAAGCTTTCATAAGTGCACAGTGAGTTAAAAGTTCTTTGTCTCCATTATAAATAAGAACATATAATACAATTTGCCTTTTCATTTTTTACACCGAATTATAAGCAACTTGTAAGGTCTTGGAGTTAATGGCATTTTAAAAATCCATGTGAGACTACAGTGCATTATGAATCCATTATAATGCTATTACAAGGCTGTTAGAAGTCACACTGGGAATAAAATATCAGGAGCTCCTTCCTGCTGTCAAGCTTCATTCTGTTTTACAGAGGTCATGTCTTTACATGACCGGACACCTCTCTGTGACCTCCATCATCCTTTCAAGTGTCAAGAGCTTTTTAATGTTTATCTTATATAGGTTTGGCTGACTTCATTTAAAAAGCAAGTCATCAAAGGGTTTTATTCATTAAATCATATACAGACCATTTCTGTATTGGCATTTCAGATAAATGTAAGTGTTAAATGTATGGTTCGCTTTAAAGGAATGCACTCACCCCAGAGGTTTATTTATTCATTATCTCTAACACTGAGGAAACTGAAATTATGAGCTAGATGTAAAGCATCGCCAAAGAGCAGACATTTTCCATCAGAATTAAAATGGGCTGCAAATAAACCATGTACAAAAATGGTAAAGCATGAGTGCAGTTCACTTGTTGCTGGTGTTAAGATGAGTCCGGTAAAACGCAACTCCCTGCTGTGTTTTTATGCAAGGGGTTTTGTTGGTTGCAGCACATCAGATGTGTGAGACAAGGTCTTAAGTATTATGAAATATTATTATTATTATTATTACATCAAGGCCATTGGCCAGGTTTTAAGAACACAAGCCAGGTAATAATAATTATTGCTCTGCTCATATTCACCATCATGCCATTACAGTCATCATTATTACCAACAACAACAATTTTTTTAATCAGGAGACATCTATAGTTGCACAGTATCTGGCCAGTTTAGCTGCTCACTAATCCCGCTCTCAGATCTGCACCCTCAGGCTCTTTCTGCTCTCCAGGGATTAACACAGGCAGCTTGACTGGAAGTGGAGTAGATAAAGCAGCATAGTCTGCCTCATACAGTGGCTGGAGTTACAGGCCAGAGTTGTGCCGCAATTAATCATCATACGGGTTGTAGAAATTCTCTGAAAGAATTTCATCCATCATTTATTTTCAGCATATAGTAATATACTGTAGATCTACAATACATAGTAGCACTGAAAGTCACATTTCACATCCAGCTCCATCAGGTTTGCCCCTGAAGCTACCACCATGTCACGGTGCTGTACGGAAGCATGGTACACATGGTGACACTGCATGTGATCAGGATTAGTTGTTAATTATTTGATCCTGTCATCCCACTTATATGTATTGTCATTTTGCTCTGGTGGTATGTTACTATGCAGATTAATGCAGTACTGAGATTTTGAGATGTGCATACAGCAGAACATTCTAGTGCTTTGAGCAATTCAAAGACCATGATTCAGAAAATCACTTCATCCAAATTGGTTCCCCTGGAACAGATGCTCATCTCAGGAAAGTGACACTTGTAAATTGCATAAAAAGAAAGAGGTCTGTTCTTCAAAAGCAGCGTGTGGCTTATTCAAGTTTAACTTAATTATCCTCAATTTCTGTCAGGCTTACTCCGTTTAGGAAATAAATGTAGTAGAGTGTGTGCAGCGAGTGGTGGAGGAATATTACCTGCAGAGAACCACTTAACCTCATGTAATCTTATGTTTCGGTGAGCTGTGACCAGTCTTTAACTACAATCACTGATGAACAAAAAAGACGCATCACATTTTAAAGTTTTTGTGTGTTCCCTTTCTTCAGCTACAGGAATGACTCGTTCTTTAATCTGTGGATCTTTTGTCTTCAGCTGAGCCAAAAATTGATGGAAAATTCACTTTCTCTCAATATGGTGTCCTTTATTTTCTGTGTGTTTTTGCTGATAACTCCACTGTGCCGTGTTCACCATGACTCGTGCTTTTAGTCAGATGTACCTTCAGCGAGTGCAGCTCCCTCATTAGCATTCACTGTGCTCACTTCGGTGCACTGCTGGCCCATCTCGTTCCCATCCGCAGTGCCGTCTTCTTCACTGTAGGATATGATACATAATGCATGTGCTCCAGTGACTCCCTTCTTGTGCCCTCTTTCTGCTCTTCTATCTTCCCAACCTGGTGGTCCAATGAGAGTAATGAGGTAAAGGGCGAAGAAGGAGACAGATTAATTCCCTGCTGCTCATCCTACTGAACCAACAGTGCAGTAGGATGAGCAGCAGAATACAAGGCGTTGGTGTCAACTTAATCTGATCTGTGACAAGCCACAGAGGATGAAGGGATAAAACACAATAATGGCACAAACATCAGGTTTGTGCAAGACAATGACGTTGAGACAAATGGAGATGGCAGGAAGAAGGTTTGACATGTTGCTGTTAAAGCTGCATTAAATCACACTTTGGGTTATTATCTTGACCTTTCTTAAATGTTAATTGATTTTTTTAACAATATGTGCCTTATTTTTTATATTTGACCCTTCATTTCATTAAATAAATAGTTACCAAATGGTGAGTTGTAAGCATCCACCACATTTACAGAACCAACTTTGTGGTTCAGCTATGACTGACTGCTCGTGCTTCTGCTCCCTCTTGGACAGGATTATAGCAGAGGTGGAAAGTAACTGTAGTTTTGATCTCGGTTAATTTAGCTGTTACCTGAAACTTGTTTTTCTGGGGGTTAGGATGGTTTTGTATTTTACTAAGAGACAAAGGTTTAGGTTTAGTTATGTTCTTTTCACAACAACATCTTCTGTGAAGCTAAATAACAAAACAGCTCGGCCTTTCTTCGGTTGCTGTGCACAATGACACATAGTTTGGTAGAGATTTTTCCTGCTCCTCTTCATTCACCAAAAATATAGTAAGTGGCTCAGGGAGATTGATCTGAAACAGTTGCTGACTGTTTGCTTTTAGCTAGTGATTGACAGCAGCTAATGTCATAAGATTAGTTGCCTCACAACAGTAGAAGAGCGTTGCCAGTTACTATCACTTTCTCTCTCATTCTTCCCGTTCTTCTGCACTGGACATCTTGAATGTAGTAACTAATTCCCTTGAGACTGGAAAATCCATTACCACCTTTTCCTTTTTCACCCTCAGTCTCCGTCTCGGTGTGTGTCTCTCTGTCTCTCCCAGCCTTCACAGTGCTTCTTTCTAAATAAACCTCATCAATCTACTGCAGCAACAAAGCCTCCACAGACCTAAGAGATGGTCCACATCATGCTCTGCTGCACCTCAGACACTGCTCAGCTCAGGCCTGGAGGCGAGGTTTCAGACATTTTTCAGCCCAGCAAAATGATTCTCTGACAGATGAGAGTGTATTTGAGGCCAAGAAGCATTACTTCAAGGCCGTTACCTGCACAGTATAAAAACTAATCTTGTGCCAGATGATGTTACAGAGGGTGACATTACACGGGTCGGACTTTGTTTTGAAACAAGATGAGAAAAACACAGCGCTGGCGAATTAATGTTGTTTCAGTAGATGCCAGACCAGAAAGCCAAAAGGTGCAGAGCATCAGCAGTGTTATAATTAAACAACCTTGTAATTATGACGTCGTATAAATAGGACAAAGTCTGTGTTGGGAGGAGGTCGAGCTTTATTCAGCCTGATGTTGTCACTGCTGCTGCTGCTTTAGTAAGCTGGTATTTTAACCCAAATCGTGGTCTTTCACTAAACCTTACCCATCACATGTTGTGGTAATTAAGCCAAAACCTAAGTAGTTTTTGTGCATATCTATTAGTGTAACCATGACAACAAACATCCAGTACATGATAGCAGCCTGCTGAGCCAACTGGTGTATATGGGGCTTTAAAGGTGCAGTGTGTGAGATGTAGTGACACCTAGCAGTGAGGTTGCAGAACCAGGTTTATCTTCTGTTCTCTTAAGGTTATTAGTATTAAATCAATCTTGAGTTGTGTTGTTTTGTACGTTGTTATTCAATCAGAACATTTAGGGATGAACTGTAAATGTGTAAAGTGAGATAGAAGAGTATAAATCAAATTAGGTTTTTGTTGATACTCTTAGCTCAATTGTTAAATGCTAGCAAATTCAGCCTCTTCTTCTGGCATCCAGTGTGATCGCCACCTCATGCAGTGCATCAAGACTATCATCGGGATCTTATTCTGTGTGAATATCCAATGTTTTCATTACACAGATGATGGTCAGTGGTAGCATGTCTTAAGTCTTGGAGGTGAAACCTGACCAGACATGGGCTGTTCAGTGATGGGAGGCTGCTCTACAGGTGCACTGGGCTGGTATTAGGCCAGTCATAATGTTGCACTTCTCATAGTTGTAGTTAATGTGGAATAGATGAGAAAAAGCAGGGAATGCAAGTTGTTTCATGTGGAATTATACAGTGATTGCATGAGTTTATGAACCTTTAGTTGCAGTTAAACTACAGCTGGGATGAAAGCAAACATCAATTCCTCTGATCGTTGAGAGGGGGATATTCTATTAAAAATGTATTTAATTTTAATGGTAGAGTAGATGCAAAAGCCACAAATGGAAGTTGCACTGCCCACTCATGAGCCTTTACTATTTGATAGCAAATGGCTTCAGTGATGCTCATTAACATTCATTTCATGCAGGAAGGAAAGCGAGAGAGGATGAGGCAGGGCACATAAACAAAGACTGAATGAATGGGAAACTGGAAGCAGAATAGTTTAGCAAAAGAGCTGACAATGAGAGTTTCACCCATCGAGTGAACCACGCTTCCAGCCTCTGCATGAAGCTGTTCGGAAGAAAAACACATGTCATAGGATTAATGAGCAGCACGGAAATAAAGAAGACGAGTCTGCTGTTTGTCATAACTGGAAATGGCTTCCATTCAGTTGTGCATAACAAACAGCTGTGTGTCCACTGTGGATACTGCTCAAACAGAAGTTTGGTTTCCAGTATTTTCAGTGAAGAAAGATTTATGTTGTGAGGTTGGCAGGTTGATTCCTGCCAATATTTCTGGGGGCTCCTTCTATTTATTTATGGATATAGCCAACACCAGATAAACATTTCCAAATCTAGGATTTTGACTTTATAACTGTAGAGACCAAGAAAAACAGGTCTGTCTGCAGCCTCTAGAGATCAGAGGCTGCAGATAGTTTAAAGTCAAAAACCTGATGTATTGTATAATAACTCCACTGTAACTTACAGTGTACGTAGCCCGCTTGTAGAGCATCATTCCATGTAATAACCGTGTACCTGTACAGTACTTACAGATACCTACTGTATATGTAAGTCTAGGGGACTAACATGCAACATTTGAGAAATATTGGGGTAGCAACCCGGAGACTTGAAATTTAAGTATTTTCTGAGTACAGAGTGTCTATACTAAATTCAGGCTACGTTTCTTCCAAATAAAAATTTATTGGGTGATTGGTACTTATAATACATACACCATAATATTTGAATAGATACCCCCTTACTTAGAAACTACTTACAGTATATTCAGGATGTTTCTTCCAAATGAAAGCTTTTTACATGTCACCTAGAAATTATTTAGAGTACAATTACATTTCAAGTCTTCAGTTTGTTACTCCATTAGTCCTTGTCGTGGCTAGAGTGTGATGCCGACTAAATCAGACAAACCATCCCAATTTAAAGGATCATTTAATATTACAATTATTCTGAATATTGTAGTATTTAAACAGATAATCTTGTAGTTAGAGAAACAGAGAACAGAAACTCTCCTCTTGCAATGTGATAGATAAAGCATTAAATAAGGAGATTGTCAAAAGCGTCAGTCCAGTCAGTTGTTGTTGGTCACGAGTCAGTCTTTGTCAACCCACAGTCAGTTGTCAGTCTTAATTCAGCGTCCCCCCAGCCGGCTGGGTCAGCGTCCCCCCACAAAGTATATTCTCCCTGTCAGAGTAGCATTGTCATCCTCTCTCCTCTTCTTCTCCTCTAACCCAGCTTCTTATCGGCTCGCACTCACACAGCCTTCCATGACCTGAGCCATGAAGACGCGGTCCCATGCCAGCTACCCACACACACCTTCTTCCGAGCATTGTCTAAAAATGTCCAGTACATGAATTTCTAGGTTGCATTGACCTAGCGCACATTTCCTTTCTCTAAACCTAAACTCGAATAGTTCACATAAGCTGCAGCTGCAGTATCTGTATATCCATTCCCTATCAGAGGAGGAAGTCACTCAGGATGTTGACCCATAGGTTAAACAAGGGGGACACAGCCCAAGATATTCTTGCCTGCGCCAGAAACAGATCAAGCTTCCGTACACACTTAGCTCAGCCTTACATCCTTACACAACTATTACAAATAATATTTAAATATGAACTACATACTGTTACCTCTGAAACCTTGTTTATTTTTAGCCACTACATCCTCAAATGTGCATGTTGGTCCCCTGGACTTAAATATATTACATGGAAAATGGACATTTCTGACAAATTTTCTATTTTTTCTAGAATGGGCCAGATTACGTTAAATGTCACATCATTGTCAGATTCTATGGAGATTCAGGAAATACCTTCAGAATTTGGGTATGCGTTATGAAACAGTATGGGGTTAAAAGTCAGCAAGTTTCAATTTTGCATGTTCAAGGAAGATTATCAATTTGAGTGTATGTAATACATGAGTCACAAGCTGGGGCTATGTGCAGATATGACAAGAATAATTAGAGAAAAAAGTCATTAAACATGAAACTGTATCATCACTGAATCCATGTTTTTCAGACCTGCCTGACGTGAGTGTTCTGTGTGAAGTGGCTTTGTAAACACAGACGCACACTGGCAGCCCACACAGCCACATCTGTAGTTGATAATGCTCTAAAGCCAAAGACTGGTCATAATTTTATTGCAGCCAGCTGAGCGTCTTCTGAGGTTAAAATGTCGACTCCTCTGCGTGACTTCAGTCTGCCCCGGTGCTACTGGTGCACAGGAAGCCTCATCTCTGCCCAGTCTAATCTTCAGTGTGATCCATGGCCCGACTGCGATCCCAGCACCGCCGTCTGCACCGGCCACCTCAGCCATCTGGCAGCAGAAAAAAGCACAGAAATGGTCAAAGAGGCTAGATTTTGTCGCTTAGTGCCCAGCGAAGCAGTGCTTTTAAATTCAGGCTGCCTTAAACTTTAAATGGATTTGTCTCACTTCATACCACATCTCACTGGGTGTTAATGGAGGAAGGGGTTGGCTACTGGTGCTCTAGTGCTGTTTATGAAGATACACTATATGAAAGCGTTGTCATCTGCTGAGATAAAACAGATTTTAAAACCTAAACAGCAACTTTTAAGCTTAAAAACTATCTCAACATTACAGAATCTTAACCAAGGAAGTAAAAAAAAAGTTAGTTTTGTGATGTTGATGTGAGCAGGAACCACTCTCCTTAGTGATATGTGCAAAATGACATTCCTATAAAACTATTTCCTATCAACAATATACAGTATGTTCAGTCTCAATGCTTCCAATTCACGAAGAAGCTCTATGTTCATATAGTGACAAAAACAAAAGGGGTGGATGAGTTTCACTTTTTATTATTTAGTCTTTACCAGAATCTTTGTGCCAAAACATCAAGATATTTTAGATACATCTCTTAGCTCTTTGCAAGCCTGTGATATGACACAATGTAATCAGTAAAGCTAATAGTACCACATCATTTGATCTTTGTTTACACTGGCCGGTTTTCAATTTAGCAAATAATGAAATATGAAATCA
>NW_018128240.1:316850-319615 GCF_001952655.1 Monopterus albus | reverse complement strand
TAACGCCGCGGCATGCCCCCGGAGGAGCTGGAGGAAGTGTCTGGAGAGAGTGAAGTCTGGGCATCTTTGCTTAGACTGCTGCCCCTGCGACCCAGTCCTGGATAAGCGGAGGAAAATGGATGGATGGATGGATGGAAATCAGAAGCACCATGAGCAAATAGTCTGCAACGCTGGACAGTCGTAGGGTGCAGCCAAGTTCAAGGTGAACAGCAGCGTTACAGTACAAGGATAATGAGCGCCAGCAACATAAATTATAACATTTGGCTAGCTGGAGGTTAACTTAGCTAACATATGGCATTGAAATATCTGGGCTTCACACACCCATACAAGTCCGAGTCACGTCAGAAGCCTATGTATGTGAGACTCGAATACAAGTCACCAGTTCGAGTGGTTGCTTCCCAGAGCGTCCTTCAGCACATGTCTTTCAATTTGTATTTACTGTTTATTCAAGTCATAGCATACAGAACACAAAGCAGTGCCCGGTGGATCTATGAACTTTTCTGGAGCTTCACATGAAACTATCTCTACGAACTAACAACCAAACTCAGAATAAAAGTGAACTCATTGTAGACCAAGGAAATCCAGTGGCTGTGTCTGGGGTACTGTGTAGATGAGTGAATTTATAAGGAAATCAGCTGATGCTAAAACAAATCTCACACACAAGGTCAGCTAGGTTCAAGAATATACTGTTTATCTAATGGTTCAGTGTGAAGATGTGCAAGAAATTGGCTATTTAATATGATGATTGTGACTCTTAGACTGGAGAGGGGTGGAAGATCTGTTACAAGAGCAACATTTTCAGTTAGACAGCTTGAGGTTTATCAGTGTGCAGCAGTTTTAAACTGATATACCTTGAAACTTTAATGAATTAGCCTCAGCCATTACATTGTCTGTTCTACTTACCAAGCTACATGTTTATCTCTGAAAAGGAGAGAAGGTTATCAAGCACAGGGCAAATTAATACCTGTGGCTCTGACGCTTTATGATGATATTCAAGGTGAGGGAAAATTGAAATTTTAATGAATTAGCTGTACATGCTGCATTATGGTGGTTTGTGCAGACAGATTGGTCAGGTGGTGGTGATCAGAATGAGGATAAATCACATGGTGTGAAGACGCCCAAGGTTAGAGCTGAACTTTTGGCTTCTGGGCCAAAGCACAAGACAAAAACTTTGCTTTTAGAACCTCACACCATTCAATCTGCACCAACAGCTGTGAACACATCCCAGATGAAGCACACACACATGACAATGAGAGACTGGATAAATGGATGGCACAACAAAAGGGAAGAGGCAGCCTGCTTTATTTTAGGTTGAGTGTTTGGTGCCGGTGTAGCTGCAGCTGTTTCCTTGTAAACAAGAAGCTTTACAAAGTGAGGAAATTTAATCTGGGAGCAGATGAGATGGCTTTTAAAACCCTACACTGTCTCTCAGTGAAACAACACAGCAGCTACAGCTCCTCTGGGACGGGAACATAGGCAGTGTTAGACCCCTTTTATTGGGGCAACTGCCCTGGTATTGATCTGCTGTGCCCCAGTAACATCACATGTTCCAGTTTTAACAATCTCCTATATTTGGCAGTGGGTTTATTGTGGAAAGGAATTGATCTGTTGTTCTGAGGGTAAAAGTAGTCACACCTGGCTGTAGTTGGTAAAGCATGTTTAGTTAGCCAGTACATAACCAGGCAGTAGCTGGACCATCGATATGTTATGTGATGTTATGAGTTACAAATTTTTGATTTATTTTGTTTAACTAATGATTTGCTGATTAACTTGTTGTGAAAGTTTAAATTTGGCAAATCAAACTGGGGCTGACTGATAGTCACATTAGTTATTGTGAAATGCAGAAGAAAAGTGCAATACAGGACTGGACTTTTACGCCATAAAACATGTTCTTAATATATGTTGAAATATTTTCATAAAGATTAATATTTCCATATGCTTACTTTTGCCAGTAGTTGTTGCAGTTTCAGTAGCAACAGTAAGGCAGTGGAACAATGGGTTGTATTCCTTCTTACACTTCCCTTTAATCTTTTCATTGCTTCTATGTGTTTGTCTCTGCAGTTACACTAGGTTGTGTGTCTCTGCTCTGTGTCCTTCTGGCATCCAGTTATCAGTCATTTATTCTCTAATCTCTCTGTTCAGGAGCAGCCTTGGTCTGGCTCCATATGGCAGAGAGCTGTGGTGGCAGCTGGCCCTTCCTCACAGCACAGACCCTGGCCAGGTTACACATCAACACACACATAGTGACAGATCATCATGCAGGAGAGTGAACAAAGAGTAAGCCACGTTAATGGCACACGTAACCAAAGTTTGTAACAATAGTCTGATGGTTCAAACTACCACAAAAAATCAGCACGGTCCACAGTACCAGAGCCTGCTGTGAACCCAGGGAGGGTCGCTCGTTGGGGCTGTTATTTGCGCTCCTAATTTATCACCATGTAAATTCAATGGAAGTGCATTGCATACACTGTAGAAAAAACCTGAAGGATCTTATCTCATAAGTATGACTTTCTATCCCATAATTACATCTTTTCTTGCCATTTTAGCTTGTTTGTTTACACTTTGAAACACTAAGTATGCCGATTTTAGCTATTAACAGATCATTTTTGCTATGCACTATTGTAGGTACTGACAACGACCAGTGAATTACTATGATACCAAAGAATTTGTTAAAACCAGATGATTTTCAGGCAGGTTCTCCAACCCCTGCATTATCTCATAATTATAAGCTAGTACTGTAAATCATTATTACAAAGTAAGATCTT
>NW_018128240.1:308161-316742 GCF_001952655.1 Monopterus albus | reverse complement strand
AAAAATGTGGTAATTATACTAGAGCCATGAGGAAAAAAATTTTTGGCTAGCTGAAATGCAGAGCACGCTGATAAAGAGCTATAACTTTGTAACGACTATGAACCCCGTCATCGCTTAGCAATAGCAGAGGAGTTTGTTCACTCTAAATAGCCTGAGTTCAAAATGTTCTTGTTGTTTGTGCAGGAATGTAACAGAGTACACTCTTGGTCACTGTTACTGAAATATTAAGCAACTACAAATCCTCTGTTTAATACAGGTTTATTTGTTTGCAGCAAAGGCCAAAGGAAAACAGGTGTTTGACTCACTAACATAAGGAATGTATGAGTGGTTCTAATTAACTGGCAAATGAATTTTAGTTTGGCAAAAAATTTAAAGAACCGCACCTTGGAAATTGAAACTGGAACAGATTTTCCTACAGTTAAAGTGCAAATAAAATGTCCTAGAAGTTCATAAAATGGTATGGGGTCCTTGAAAAGTCTGAATACAAACACTTTTTGTGTGTCCATCTAAAACATACAAAAAAGAGGCTTCCATACATGTAAAGATGATAATGTACCTCCTCTGATGCTGAAATCTAAGACTGGAGCATAGAAAACCACAAGCATGAATAACAGGGTTTCATCGTGAAAAGCTGCTCTTCAATTTAGGTGGAAACTGAGCTGCTCAAGACTCTGTGGTTCTGCACAACAGAGAATTGCATCTTTGAAAATATTACTACTTTGTGACTAAAGAAATCATTTCACTGTGCCTTCCACACAGAGACCTTTATTTTCAGGCCATCGTTTTGTTGGAACAGGCGTCCCATTTTCAAACGGTGAATATCTCACTGTGAAATGAAGCTTTTCGGAGGAAGGATTTGCTATTTGCTGTCATTACACTTGAATGTCTGACTTGCAGCAGCTATCTGATTACTACTTCCCCATTCGCAGGCGGGAAACAAGCTTCTCCTCAGCTTGTTACAGCTGGGTACCAAAATACAATCAAACATAAAAAACATGCACATGAAAAATGTCATATCCATGATCTCATTTTATTGCACACTCCCTGATAGTTTCAGTGTCTGTTTAATTTTAAATACAGTACATGTTTAGTGATGATGCAGAGCAGTCAACACAGAATGACACGGTTATACCGTAAATTTAATTTGGCTAAAATTCAAGAAAGTCACAATTCTTATGTTTGCCTTTGTCTGTGGTGGGCTCAAGGCTCCTGCCGCGCCTGCACAGTGTGCACCACTGCAACGCTCATTTGCCTTCATTGATTTTACTTACCACAGACTCCTAGTCCCCAGATATAAGTGATTCAGGACTTGGACTGTTTTTTGTTTTTCTTAAAATAAAAGCATCCCCAGCTTGGCACCTCTAGTGCCACAGGCTCAGTCCTTGTAGAGGGATACGTAGGCCTCCCGCCAGCGCCAGCACGTCACACGGTTCTACCTTTACCCTCACAGTGAACATCCACAGTGGGCGTAATCATAGTGATGAATAAAACATATCCTGGTGGCCTCCCAAAGTGCATGTTACTGCAAAAATATTTGCAGTGGGATTACAGAAACGATAAGCAACATGTTATGTGTGCACTTAATTGAGCGTTACCAGACTTGATGAGCATTGCAGAAGAAACCTTTCCTGATCTTGTGCAGATGGCATTTTATACCCATGACTCAGTGTTTAACCATAGTTGTTCTGAAAACCCCGGATGCTTGACGGGCCACAGTGAAATGACTAGCCGTAGTTAGGGACTGTCTCTAAATTGCTTACAGTATGCCTAAAATGCCTGTGTTGTGTCTTTCTTCTCACAAACCTTCCCCATTTTGTTCTCTGTATATCTTAAACTTCATATCCATCCTAGACACCAAATCCATGCACAATCATTTTTAGCTTTTATTTTTGCAATATGAACATATAAGGTATTACAGCTTGTTCTTCTAGTAGCTTATCTCCAATAACTCTGCAATAATTTTAGCAACAAAGTGTAAATCAGTAGTAGTAATCAGTACCTCCTCTGTAACCCTACTGGGATCGGAGACTGATTACATTACGTTGGAATTGAGAAGACTGGAGACTTGAATGTGCAGCCAGCTTCCACAACGGATTCAGTGTTCAGTACCTCCCTTTGATGAATCAAAGATAAGGCCTCATTATTCAGCGCAAACTATTTGACATTGAAATATTTAGACAAATTTTCTGTCTGAAAAGACAAGCAGGTGCAGCAGAGAGGATAACAGTTTATCTCCTCATCTGCCCTCAGACATATTCACACATCTTTTTGTTTAGTATCTCAGAAAACACTTCTCTCCGTCTTTTACCCCTTTTTCTTCTAACGTCCTTCTCTCTGCACCAGGCATAATTAATCACCCACAGACTGCTGTTTACAGAGTCTGATAGTCTGTACTGAAGAAAATGACTCCAAGGCAAAAATCAAGCTCCCTGCCTCAGCAGAAACAAAAATGACTCTGATAAGAAGAGACATGAGGGAAGAGTTTCACTCCTGCTGAGTCCTGTAGGGGCCAAGGTGTAGGTACATCATTTTCAATTGTTATACTCACAGTAAATGTTTTTTTTTTTTCTTAAATATGAGATTAATAATGTTATTTAGTTAGTTTTTTTAAACAATAATCCAGTATATAATATTCATTTAAATAAAGGTTTTTAGCAGGGGTGTAAGAAAATATTGATACACAGGTATTGCAATACTATATCGATTCTCAAAAACGCACATGCCAAGTAGTGCTATGGTGATGGATGTTACAGGGACTGTGATGGATGCAAATACAGATCCCTGTTCTGATTGTATAAAAAAGTACACTTTTTACAGGAGATTGTATACATATGGTAGTGTGTTGGTTATTTTATGACAGTTTTTCTAAAATTAGATTTAAATACTTCACCTTGTTTACAGCAATGCAATATATGGAATTGTCACCCCTGCATCATGATATGTATTGGATTTGGAGTCAGGTCAAGAGTCAAGACATTTAAACACTACCTTTAGTCTCTATTATTGGTTTCTCTGCAATGCAGCCATTATTAATGCATAATTCCCTTTTACTCTGTCCCAACCACAAGTTTAATATGCCAAGTGTTTATGTTTGCGCTCTCTCATCGAGCTGGTCTTGAAAACTCGCGGCATGAGAGGGAATTATTAATCAGATACCAGTTTCTCACACTGCTTCCTACTGTTACACATTAACTGGTACAACACAAGCTGTTTGTGCAGCTTAGGAGAGGAGGATACCATCCCCTCTGTGAATTGCTCCTACAAAATATCTTGCAGGAGGAGAAAGGAAGGCCTTTCAAACTGAAAATGTACACACACCAGGAGGAATTTGCTTTCTCCTCTCTTTGGAATTTTGTACCCTACAAAAAGTTAGATTTGTTTTATACCACTTGTTTCCTTTGCAGTCTAATAACAAGTAACATTTAAAAGAAACTTTGTGCAACAAAACAAGGGAAATGTGATGGGTCCAAAAACAGAGCCTGAAGGAGAAGAGGAGATATAAGGTGTATCTACTGTGAAGGGATATCTCTGCAGCCCAGATACTGAACTGCTGGTGGTGGGACTACATACTACTGTACATACTGGGACCCTTTACATGCCATCTTGGTTGTTGTTTACATCTCTCCTCCCAACAACCGCATGTGACATCTGCTCTGTTACCGTAAGACGCCAGAGTAAAAGACTTTCATATTCTGCAGCGTCTCACACATTCACAGAGCAATCCTTCACATATGACTACAACAGGTGGAAGGAGAAGTAGTTCCTATCAACCAGGTATTATCCTGGATACTGTAGTTACTGTCTGCTGTGTCCCATGTTTAAGATAAAATATACATTTACCTCAAATTAGCCTACTTATTTCAAATATTGATCTTTTGACATGTGAATCGATGTTAGAACAGGAGACGTTGGGATTGGAAGTATTGATATTTCAGGACTGATCTGCACATCACTGCAGAACATTACTGTAACCCTGAGTGGAAAGAGCATGTAGCCACTAACAGACAGGGTCATTAGAGTGGGAAGCAGTTATTTTAAATGCTTTTCTGTGACCATAAACACAGCAAATATAATTTGTCATAGACTAAAGTGCTGATCATTTTTTCCTTAATAGAAATTGTTTTTAATATCCAACACTGGGCCAAAGTTTTGGATGGATGGAGCAATACTGCTATCTTCAACAGAAAGTGTAAAGTTCTTATCAGATATTAAATTCATTTCACTTGCAAATGAGATATTCTCAGCAGGGCAGATAAATGTTCTTTTAGTTGTTTTACTGTGAGGCTTTAAAGTGTAACAATCTAAATCCCTCTTGCACTTCAGAGTTTGTATCCTCAAGGATACATGTCCAAGCTCCAACATCATCTTAAATATAACACCGTCCCTTAATATAGCCGTAGTCAGTGCAGACCTGGTGGGATAACTTGAGAATTCGATGACATCCCATGAGACTTAGGGAAATGCAAAAGCAATATCACTCCAGCTATGAACACATCAGTGATGGCTGCAGATTTTCAGAATTGGTAGGATGCCAAGGGAAATGATTATGAGATTAACATTAAGAGAAAGTCTCTTTTAGACACATCAGTGTAGGAGTAATTTAAAGTAATATAAAGCCTACAACAAGTAGTGACAGGGGAAGAAATTAGAAACCTGTGGGCACCGAATATTCCTAGTGAACTTGTTTAAAGATGGCGATCATGTCTGGCAGGATGGAAGGGAGGAGAAGGTGGAAAGAAAGAAGAAATATTGCCTCCAAAACCAAGGGAACAAATTAGAAAAGGACAACAGAAGAAATAAAACCTCTGTACTTCATCACATTAGTAACATTTTTATTCCAGATGCTTGCATGTTTGATCTCATGGCAATTTCATTTATTTGCATTAAAATGTGCACAGAAATTCAAAGAACGCCTCCACACACTTGCAGCCAATGCAAGTATTCAATAATAATTTTAGAAAAGCTTTAATTTTTTTTAAACTTTCCTAAACTAAGTGTTTGACAAAAGGAAATGTCAGAGCGATTTTTGTGCAAGACACAGACAATTCACTTGACAATTACTTTTCCTGTGGCGATGCAGCCACCATTTGTGATCTGCCTGTAAAAACACCAGTAGACCAGTGTTGTGAAACAGTCTGATTCAAATTCTTGTTAAAATATTTTACCATAAATTACACTTTGTCTGTGATGAATCTTTGGTTTAATGTAGGTTATTTTGTAATAAATACTGTATAAGCTATAGTCAACTAAATGGAAGTGGTAAATTGGGTCACTCAAAACAGTACAGTAGGTAAAATGCGGTAAGAAATCAAGAGTTTTATTCAGCTTTATTTAAAGTGCAGAAAGTTTCCTTTTGAGCCTAGTTCTTATTGCCAGTTATAAAGTATACATACAGTAAGTCTACAGACAGATGTTGTTAAAAGCTGGAGAAAAAATTCTTGCATCATTTTGATCTGTTAGCTATAGCTCCTGCAGAGGATTGGTGAGGGGGCTGGTGCTGATACAGCTGACATATTAACGCTCTCCCTCTTTTATGCTTTCAGACACAAGTGAGATGAAAATACACCTATGAATTCTGCAGCCTGATCTTTTGAAAAGATGGCGGGTAAAGAGCACAGTACTAATTGACTCTCAAAGGTCACGACCCTGGCAGGATTCTATCGATCACCATGACAACCTCACTGATAAGAAGATAAGGACCTGCCACTGCAGCATCACAGCCTCACATACTCACTCTCTGCCCACCAGCCCTCTGCCCTTGATGTGACTACCATTTATAATCAACAGAGAAATAAAGTTAACCACAAACATGCACAAGCAATACAGCAACTCACTCCAGTAGTTACTAGAATTATGGTCGTATGCCTTCACCAACCAGTTAAGTTCACAGAAATGATGGACGTGAGGACACGGTAACCATTGCCTTTGACCACCAAAATCCAATAGTAGTTTTCTTTTGTTAAAAATAGAAGAGAAAAAAAACATTTGTTGCACACTTGTTACTCTCAATGGCTGATGGACTATAGAAATGTACTGAACTCATGATTACATTATTAGATATGTCTGCCCAATCTGGTCCAGATGGACTCAGCCAGCTGGTGTGTGCAGTGGTCTTGTCTGGTGGCAGTATTCTGTGTAGAATACTGAGAACAAGGCATCAATGGATTTATCCTAAAACAAGTTTTGTGCTGAACCAGTGGAACCAGTGGGCCTGGGGCTGACACCCAGCCCAAAAACCACAGTGGGTAGATTCTAATTTTAAAGCTAGCATGTCCCTTCCTGTGTACACTGTTGTGAATTTTTAAAACATTAATCCCCTCCAGTGGTGGTATCAGATGTAGGGGACACTGACATGAATGGGCTTAAAACAACACACAATGGCACTTTTCAC
Organism: Monopterus albus; assembly: GCF_001952655.1. Classification (NCBI taxonomy): domain Eukaryota; kingdom Metazoa; phylum Chordata; class Actinopteri; order Synbranchiformes; family Synbranchidae; genus Monopterus; species Monopterus albus. The sequence continues at coordinate 310,351 of NW_018128240.1, read as the reverse complement.
CAGGATTGTCTCTTTTTTCAATGATTTTAACTATGAATCATATACAGAATAATTTCAGTTTATTCCAACTTGGCTCTAGTTTTGGTAGGGTTTCTATTGCCCATGATGACACTGTACTTACCAAAGTATTTGCAGAATACAAAATGCATTCGAAAGTTTAGATAATACACTGACTATATTAGATAACTACCTAGTCTAACTGCATATGCCTGCAGTTTAACTTGAAGTGATTCAACAGAATGTGATTGCGCCTTCAGTTGCTGTTCCACAGAAACATTGAACCTGAACCTTATTTATTTATATATAAAAACAAACCAGCAATCATCACCACCAAGTGCCTGAACGCTGCACAGCATTTGCAGCTCAAACTGCTGTGCATTAGGATGTCACCAGGGAACCAAAGTGCGGCTGGTAAAAAAAACAGCCACTGAGAGGAAATACCAAATGACTGTGCTTCATTTCACTTAAGATCAATTTGTATTTCAGTATTTGTTTAAGCACTTATCATCATCATCATCATCCTATTTATGTTCAGGCATTGATGATATAATATTTATCAGTCTGGCTGCGGAGAAATCATCTTTTCTATTGTGATGCACAGTTTTCTGGTTTTGCTTTCCATTAGGAAGGAAGCTCAGGAGCCGAGGAACCCATGCGGTTGATGGCACTGGTTGATAATGATGCACAATATGAAAAACCCTATTCTGTTTCTGTTTGAAACCCATTTATGAACTGCTTTTTTAAAGCGCCATTTTGTGTGGGTTTGTTTTGCAACTTGAACTGAAAATGAACATTTTAAGTAAATTATTATTAATATAATAAACAATCATGTGAAATGGATCAGTCAACTTATTAAGTGGACTGAAATAACTTTTTACAAAAATGTAAATGCTTGTTTGGTGTTTAAATTTCAGCGTAACAATTTTAACAATTATTCAATAGGATATAATATGTAGAAATTAAATCGTTGCCATATTGATTCACCAGACCCACTCCAGAGCTTTGCGGCCCATAACCCCCTAAACAGATTACACTACATCAGGCCATCACATATCAGGTAGCCCAGATGCCACCAGTAAATCTGAATGGTGGCCACCGCTGTGTTACATTGTGACTGTGAGGGCTGAGGACAGTGCACCTGCCACACTGGCCTTGTGCAGCAGATGTTCCAGTCTAATTTGACACTTCTACTATGGCCTTTTTATTGCATCAATACCTAGCAGATTATATGGGCTTAATGGACAGGTGGGCACAGGATAGACAGTGCGGGAGGCTTCAGAATGCCTGAGTGGAAGCCGCAGGCGCTGTTTGTAACTCTGTGTGACAGAAGAACACACTGTTTTTAAGCATTCAGTGATCCTATGACTTAACATTTTTTAAATTGATTAGATACACAAATAATGTGCACTTCACACTGCTGCCATTTTCAAATACATTTTCTAAGTTCTCAGACTGATCTCACTCACCCCAAACATTCATCAGCAAAACACACATAAGTTCAGGTATCTACTACAAAATGCATTATACACTTTTTGACTTTGTAGTTCTACAAGTGGAGAACTGAAAAGCTGTATCTTCTGTTTTCTTCATTGGAACTGAACATAGAACCTAAGACGTTAGTTTCCACATTCAGCCACAGTGGTTGTTGATTCACAGCGTGCTTAACATTCGCTGTCCATAACACGCTCTAAATTTTACTGCAGTGCAGCTGTCGATCATGGAGCAATTATTGATTGGTTTCATGGCAGGAGAATGCCCTTGCTCCTCACCAGGGACTAAAATGAAACATGAAACACATGTTCAGTCACTCAAACTGAACAGACCTTCCATTAGTAAGACTGGCGTTTCATGTGCATTAGTATCATATGGGCTTAATGGGCAGGTGAACACCAGGCGCAGCACCTGGGAGTCTGGGTAACGAATTTTCACACGCACTCCCACACTCAGTCTTTATGCACACCAGGTCTCCACAGAGTGTAATGGGATTATGAACAGATGTCGAGGACTTTGCTTTGATTTCTTTTTTAGAAAAATGATACAGAGAAAAAAATACATTCTTTGCTTTTTATGTAAATATGGTAGGGCCCATTTATTTATTTATTTATTTTACATTTGGCCTGTGGTATTTTGAGTTTCACAGATTTTAGAGGTTTTTTTTTTTTTTTTTTTTTAACACTTTCCAGGCACTTT
>NW_018128240.1:294698-308050 GCF_001952655.1 Monopterus albus | reverse complement strand
CCAGTTGCAGCTCTTGGTTTGTAATAATACTCAACATTTGATATGCAAAGAGTCAGTGATTGTGGGCAAAGATTAGCTGCATTAACAAAGTGGACTTGAAGGCTGGATGTGTTGGAATTGCTCTCTGAACTAATCCTGCTCTTTCTATGCCTGTTCAGGACGCTCTGACAGAGAACAGCTCATTCCTCTCTCATTCTTCTCATCTGTACTGACCTGAGTTCTGACAATTCAATCTGTTCTGTGTCCTCCTGCATGAATTATGGATGAACCTTGCAATGTCTCAGTGTGGTGGGGATTTGCGTTCATTGAGCAGCCCTTCACTTTATAACTCGTTCTGCTTGTGTCACAGGCTCGGTGTGGATTTGAAAGAGGTCAGAATAAAATCAAGGTAATTTGCAGGGCACCAAAGCAAAGCATCCCGTTAGCAGTGTTATTCCCCTGGTGGCAGACCAGTGATTGACTGCTGTGTGCTGAAACGCATTAGATGTGATAATTCTGGCACTGAGTCCCTTCTGATAAGCAATTATCAGCAGACAATGCACTGATGGTGCAACCTGAGTCAAGTAAATAAAAGCCATGGATTTGTGGAAAGATGTTTTTATGTATAATCTAGCTGAGTGCAATTACAAATGATTTCTAAGTGGAGATCAGGGTTAAAATGCTACTAAAAGTTATCAAAACTAAAAATTATAAAGAGCAATTGCAATGATGTTGTTGTTGTCATTGACTATGCTTGTATCATGGCTGTAGGAATGGAAGTGATGATCCGCTTGATCAGTTGGCGCACCACTGGGGTCCATGCTAAAATATCTCAACAACTACTGGTGATTATCTAAAAGTGCACTCAGGTTATTTTTCATGTTTTCATTCCTGTTCATGCATCTGATGCCTTTTGTTCTGTCAGCCACACTCCTCTGTCTTGACTTGCATTGATTTTTGCCAAACACTTAAATCCATAACTCTGTAGGCTGCATGCAAAGACACAGATGCAGTGGTGGTGTGGTGCTGCAGGCAGCAGATATAATACTGATGCAACAAACACTGAAGAAAAGAACGTCAGAAGGCACAGACCAGGGCATCAAGATAAAAAATAACCTTCTTTTCCCCTCTGCTCATTCTGTGATGTTTTTCTTCCGTAAACATTAAAATTCTCATTTATTTCCTGGATGTCCAAAAGAAATGGCAAAAACTAAGAGATGATATATGATGTGTACTTTCTTAGCAATTTAGCCATTTAGCTATTAGTCTTTGTGCGACATCAATCTCACCTGGGGCCCAACAACACAGAGGAAAACCAGAGGACGCAGTGAGAGTGATGTAGTTTACCCCTATTCATTTTCTACTGGACACAAGCAAATCACTTCACAAGGGCCTGTGGGTTTCTTGGTAAATAGATGTACAAAAAGGGAAATCAAAAGCTGAAAATATTTAATTCACCTGGCACCTCCGCAGTGATGAAATGATGAGGTGGTGGGTCTTTACCTGCAGTGGATACCGTAGAGGAGAAGAATATTATTTGTATAGTTTCAGTTGTACACCCAAATATTCGCTCCTTCCTTCTTCCAGAGACTTCTATGCAAAAAGACAAGCTATCCATACAACACTGCTATACAAGTGTGTCCTGTCACATGCTGGAAATCTGCCTTTTTTGTGTATTTTAGGATAATGAGGTCACATGATCAAAAACAACAGTAGAGATTTCAGTTATTCTAAATCAAGGCTCAACAGTGTGGTACAGTGTGTACTATTAGTACAAACAGGCATTTAGAGGATTTATGAACCAGGCAACCGCAGAGAGTTTGTTTGTGGTTATATGGCCAATCTACAACTTTGCTCCACAAACTAATGCGCTCACACCTGCTTATATCCAGTCCACAAACAGAGGCTTTGTTGTGTGTTTACAAAGTAGGTGTGCTGGCTGCTTGGATTTTCATCTGAGAAACAGTCCATCCACCACTGGCTCTGGCTCCGCTGTGCTGAAGGATCTTCAGGCAATAAGCAGAACAGATGGTTTCTAATCAGTCTTCAATGAGTTGCACAACTTTATTTTGATGACACTTCCAACACATGTTGATTCATTCTGGATCAGTGAAGTATTTCAGGAGTTGTCTATCATGATGAAGTTCAACTCATGTCCAACTCATGTTCAACTGGAGCCAATTCCAGCTGACACTGGGTGAAAGGCAGGGACAGGTCGCCAGTCACTGTGCATCAGCTACTGCTAGACTGTAAAGAGCCATTGTGCAGTTGACTACTCACAGATTCATAAAGAATCCAGAGAGTATTTTACAGACAGACAAGTGGCTGAAAAACATTAATTAAGCATGCACATGCTTTTCTGAACAAAACAAAATAAAATCTGAATATTTCTCAAATCAGTTCACAAATAATCATAAAATGCTTGATCAGAAGGTCGATCAGACTAACAACAAGCATGTGTCCATGTACCCACTGGGTTTTCCCACTGTTAGGTTATTTCTTAGTTAGATAGATATTCCGAGATTTGTTGTCTAGAAATGTTTAGTGGAGACAGGATGTCTAGCTCAGGCTGTTAACTGCTCAGTTTAATTTCATGTGCTTGCAAACTGCATGTAGGCCAAGGCTGCAGGCAAAGAGAGTTGTTAGTATTAACTGTAATGCTAATCTTAATATTTGTCTTAATGTGTAATGTCATGTCAAATTGTTCTAGATACACACCACAAAAACAACAGCCACACACCTTGACTTTTCCTCATGTTTTGACTAACGTTATGGTCAGCTGCAAGCTGGCATATCAGGTGACGTCACGGTTTGACTCCCTGCGTAGTATGGGGCTAGCCCAAAATGATTAAAATTATATAGGTTTCATGGTCCAGGGTCTTTCATCTTCCAAGCTGCCTGCGCGCGGGTTGGTGGTGGGAGAGATCTGGACGTGTGATGTTAATTTTACCTGTGATCCTCTGAATAAACCAGTACGGTAATTTTTTATAAAATCTAAAGTGGTCCACTTTGTCTTTTTTGTGAGTTCCTGGTTTAAAAGAACCGGAAGAGGCTTTGTAGAAAAACAGAAGCTTATACCACCATATTAATGCTTTCTAGGTGTCAAGCTTCATTTTAATAATGTTGATTGACATGTAAAGTGAGATGTTAAGGTGATGGACCCCTCTCATCCCCTCAAATTGGGCCAGCATCCATTCGTAATCACCTCTTAGCTATTATGGCCGCTCACTGTTGGTAGGGGGATTGTATGGCATAAAACGTGGCATTAATACGTTCTCTCTGTTCACTCATTAAATGTTTGCAAGTATTAGAATCACAACTTAAGTTTTCAGAAACTAAATGGAAATGTTGTCATATCATTGAACAGATTTAGTGTCAAAGCAAATTAAGAAGTGAAAGAAAAGTTCATCCAATAAGATCTGATGGCAGGAGTTGAAGGTTTTAACAGTGTTTTCATCTCTGTCCATTGTTACCTTCTGTAGTTGATTTGCATCTGACTTTAGCCATTTTAGTGTTAATTTTTACTCATTTTGCACTTATTTTTACTTATTTTGTGTCTGTTTGTGTGTGTTAATCACTTGTACTTTTTTTACTCCTTTTGGATCTTTTCTGTCTTTTTAATGTGGTTCTGTATCTCTTTGTAGTTGGTTTCCACCTATTTTTCTTATTTTGTGCTTTTTGTAGTTGTTTTGTAAACATTTGATTTAACTTTTAACAGAAAGCAGGTTTATACTGTCCCACAGTAATTAAAAACAACAAATTTTTATATGCATGCTGGCACGTTTGCTCAAAAGTCCATAAGTGGTTGCTTCCAGAAAATGCGTGATTTTGTTTCCGAGGTGCGTTTGAAGGCATCATAGGTCGTTTATGGGTCAGCGAACTTTTCAGGACTTCGTCTATTTCCCCCTTGTATCTTGAGCAGGTTATTATTACCAAAATGAAAACATTCAGTATATTTGACGGAATTCTTTCATTGCATTCACTTTAAAAAACTAAAGTTATCTGGTGGCTGAGCCCCCACTCTGTTCCGTGGTTCGCTCCCCCTAGCGGCAGAGTTGGCCGCCGTGAGCGTCACAGCGCCGGTGTCGTCCTCCAGTCAGAGTGAAAGTTAGCTCCGCTAGGGAACAGCAGGGGTTCGGGACTTGCTAGTTTCCACCGCCGCTGCTTCAACGCTTTCTCCTGGAGACATGAGGCGGAAAGAGAAGAGGCTCCTGCAGTTGGCCGGGCTGTTCATAGCGGCCATTCTTTTCTTCCCAAACGTCGGGCTGTGGTCTTTGTACAAGGACCGAGTGTTCGACAACTCGCTTGACACGGCGGAGCGTCCTAACGGCATCCACGCGATACAGGTAAGGGAGGCTCGGCCGCGAGTGGCTCAGCGTAGCGGTGAGGTCTGTCGGTTGTCTGGTGGCGATGTCCGCCACAGACAACGTTAGTTTGGCCGCTTCATGCAGTGTGGAGACAAGGGTCGGCATTCGGCTGAAACACTACGTACTTCCCAGTTTACCCACAATACACCAACCTTGACATTCCCATACTGTGTGTGAGTGTGATGTGGTGCACAAGATGGACCCTGTTTGGGCACCGTGTCAGCAGGTTGTTAGTCACAGCGAGCAGGATGGACAGCGAACCACGTCGCTAACCCGGAGCTAGGCGTTGCAGGAAAGTTAAAACATCACGGTCTTCAGGAAGTTGTCAAAAGCTGCGAAACAGGCGGAGCTGCGAGCTGCAGCGCGGGGCCAGGTTTCTTTATTTACACGGCCCCTGCCTCGGATTTAAGAGCAGGATGCTGTTTTGTGAAGGTGTTTTGAAGCCTCAAACTCCGTCTCTCATGGAAAAACCTCTCCAAATAGACTCTTTATGTTATTACAAGCGTGCAGGGCTGCAAACTAACCATACCTGTCCTTGTCAGTGAATCTGTTGGTACCTTTATGATTCATTATTGGGTTTGTAAAATGTTTGCTAATAGGAACTGTCCATCTTCTGCTCTCAGAAGCCAGTGTGATGTCTGCAAATCGTTAGGTCCAACCAGAAACACAAAACCCCAAGATCATCCGAGCACAGTGATATAAAGCAGCAGCAAATTTTCTCCTTTGAGATGCTGGAATCAACAAGTGTCACATTGTTTCATGATAAATGACTTTGAATTAATTGGTTACTAGTTGTTGTTAACAAAGTACTTAATCAGTACTTTCAAATAACTGCAGTGATACAAGTGTTCCTGTGTAGAGAATCCTGGCAAAAACTGGTGCATCAGAGTCCAGTAAAATGTTACAGAGGAGTAAAAAAAATCACAGTTTCTTTGGCCATACTTGACGCTGTTTTGAGCACATATCTGTCTGAAGAATATCCAGATACAGTAGACAACAGTGTGACAAGTTGTGTTTTTATTCCTTCAGTCAAACTCAAATTGAAACAAATGTTTTGTATTTCTTCAGCTCAAGGACTCGTCAGACAAACAGGTTCCATTTAACCATACAAATGTTATTGTCTCTTATTTTAGAATCTATAGCTTAATGACGTTCACATTTTCCTTTTGTCCTACAAGACTAGTAAATCAGGAGCTTGTGAATGTGGCTTAAAAGGTAAACAAAAGATGAATGAAGGGAGTGTTGGTATCTTGGCCCACATAAAAATTCAACCGCCTCATCAAAGCCAACGTTTGGCAGACAGTAGTAGCTCCTCTAATTCAAATGAGGCAAACTAAATGGAGGCTTTCATGGGTGGGGTGTGTGTGTGTGTGCATGTGTGTTTTGGGTGGTGGTGTTGGTCCAAGTGCATCAAACTTGCTTTACTGGACTGACTGTAGTGAGAAGGGCCAAATGAAGGCTGGGTTCAGCTGTGTTAGCTACAGCTTGTCTTATAAAGTGCCTTTTGTGTACATGCATATTCTTGCATCAAACTGCTCTGTAAACTATTATTTTCCCATTTAGTCTGTAAATGTTGACACAAATCCCCATCAACACTCCAGTGTGACGTCTCCTGTGTGTTGTTGTTTTCGCCAGCTGAAGCTAATTTGCATCCCAAACTGTGGGGATGATAAAGTCAGTGTTGTTTTTCTTTTTTCTTTTTGCGCACTGATCTTCTGCAAGGATTACTTGTCACTGCTCAAGTTTGGATTTGATATTTTTAAAAGGACAACTAAAGACTGGAAAAATGCTACACTGTTAGCACAGTGTGTGGTAACAACTGTCAAACTCCAGAGCGTTATACAGTACCAGCTTTCTCCAACAGTGCTTTAAAGACAGAGTTCAACCAAAAACATACATAACGAATTTGTAACCAGTGGTGGAAGAAGTACTCAGATTGTATTCACTGTGTTAAAGGTAAAATCTTGCATTCATATGTTACTTTAGTTAAAGAACAAAAATATTACCAGAAAATATACTTAAAGTACAACTACTCATTATGCGAAATGGCACAGTTTACATTGATGTGCATCATATTATTTGATTATAATGATTGATTTATTATGGTGTATGTTGTTTTTAATGTTGCAGCTGGAAAAGGGCATGCTCATTTCCAGTACCTTACAAGCCTTTAATTTGAATTACTGCTGGGTAGCTTGTGAATTTTACACCAAGGATCAATACCTCTTGTTAATTTACTGGATTTGGTTTTATTAACCTCTTTCTCAAAAGTAACTTGCAACTAAAGTTGTCAAGTAAATGTAGTGAGTACAAAGTAAATTATTTTTTATCTGTAGTGTAGTGAAAATGAAGTATGAAGTAGCAGAAAATAAAAATACTCAAGTAAAGTACAGATACCTCAGAGGTTGTACTTAAATACAGTGCTTGAGTAAATGTGCTGAGTTACTTTCACCCTCTGTGTGTAACTAGTTTAACAAGGTGAGTCTCTGGTCGTTTATCCTGACAAAGAGGGCAAACATCAGTTGGTCTACTGGTAAAAACAGTGAGTCCCTGCTCTGAACTGTGTCCTGGCATCACCAGAGCCGAGTCGTACACATTCTGATACATCGCATCTCGTGATCAACAGCATAAATAGAAGGAGGCATAACAGCTTCTCTCATTAAGTTTGTGGCCTTGGCTGTGTGATGTAGGGCTTCTGCTCTTTTCCCTTGAAGGTGACAGACTTTATTTCAGGCTGGGAGGCTGTGGGGGACCGTTGAATGCCTTTGCTTTCTGGCAGCTGCTGTGTGCTACTCTAGCATTTTAGTTACTAGTCACAAGGGCTGTAGTTTTCACAGCTTTGTGATTGAACAGAACACCCAGGCAGCCTGGCTCAGATGTAGATGGTACGGGTGCAACCTTGACCGAAGCACAAAATAAGACTGTCGTTCTCTGAGGCATTAGCCTCTGCATTGTGCTAACACAACTGTATCAGATACAGCGGCTACACGCAGCATGAGCTGTGTAATCCTGTGCCCGAGCATAGAGTGACTGAACGATCACCTCATCCTAACACGAGCTGCCTCAGCGCTTCCCCACCGGCGTGCTGGATGTCGTGCCAACAATTCCCCTCAACATGCAAAAGTGAAGCCAAAATATCATCAATGTGGCAGCTGTCATTTTCCCTTTTTGCAAACAGATTTTGTATAGAAGTGGCGCGACAGCATCGGACGACCAATAAAAGGTCACAAATCAACCGAAATACAGTTTTTTTAAAACTTGTATAACAACCATGTCCACCTCTACACACATCAGTGTGATGGTATCTACCAAAACCCACAGAAATCACCTCTGGGGAAAAATGTTTTTGTATTTAGAGTTTTTACTTTAGCTCATGTCCCATCCACTAACATGGAGGGGGCAGGGTTTATGACCTGTACTGCAAACAGCCACCAGGGGGCAGTTAACCCGCACTGGCATCACGGTCAGGGTGTGGGACAGCAGGCTTCTCCGCTCAGTGAAAACCTGTAAGCCCAGTAATTTTCACTGTGTGTCTAATGTTTACTTTGGTTGTTGACTGTGTTAGGGGCTGTTGTGGATTTAATGAGGTTTTTTTTTTTTAACAGCAATACATTTCACCATGGATGGCTCTGACAGCCGTCAGGCTTTAGCTGTTATCCTCCGTCTTAGCTGTGGCACATCCAGTTGGTAACCACTGCTCTCGGTCAAACAGTGCAGGACTGAATAAACTCAGTTAAAACTTAAAAAACATGTTTTAAACTTGTCAGACAAGCATCATGTCCGGGTCGCATGCTGTCGCTGACATGACTATGCTAGTTGATTTATTTATTTTTTTATAAATGTGATTTACCAGCAGAATTGTGCTGTTTACCAGTGAAAATATCCAACGTGTTGGCTTCACTTCAGATGTAGCAAACCCAGGCTAAGCTGCCTCCAGTGACTATAATTCAGCACTTTCCAGTTCTGTTTCATTTTGTGAAAGTTTTCCAGCCAAGGCAAATGATTTTGACTTTTGGTATACAGCAGCTGTGGGTGGAACCTACATGAACTATTGATTAATCAGTCACCTGAGAAGGTAAATCAATAATGTATCATTTAGGTTGGTGCCATTCTCTGCCTAGAAATTAAAAAAGAATCAAAGATGTTCAGCTGCAGATGTTGAAGCAGGTGGAACTTTGTTTTTTCCTGCTAAAAAATAATGAGTTATTTGAAGAATAATCAATAGGCTTATTGCTAAGTAGATTCCCACTCAGTCTGATGTGTTCAGGGTTGGCTAGCTCACGTGGAAAATGCAGATAGGACCACACACGGTGTAGTTGTTATGTGCTTTCAGCCCAGTTTCCATTCCTGGCGGCCACTTGCTGGTCAATTTTCCTGGATGTGATCAGCTGTGATAAAAGTCCAGAAGATAAAGTGTGCTCTTGAAAGCAAAGTTTTGGAGCACAGTCACACAGAAATGAGAATCACACCGGCCTCTACACTGGAGGCCACATTGGTGAGGCACACACTGTAGGCTGGATTACTGTTCATTCATCACTGCAGGACCTTGTGGGTTTCGCCTCTGACACGGGTACAGTACACTGCCTGACTCCCACACACTATCTGTCCTGCTTTTAGAGTCGGCGCAAGGTCAGTCAGCGCCAGCCTGGTCTTATTAATGAGCAGACCTTCAAGTAAACAAGGACATGTGAGTAGAACGTCTGAGTACAAGGAGAAATCTTAGCTGTAAATTTCACAAGAATGTATTTTATTAATTTCTCATTTGTGCTTCATAAGTTGCAGATTGTCAAATTACATCTTGCTGAGCAAGCAGAACAAACTGGTTTTCCAAATAAACACCCGTAGTGCTTCAGTCAGATGTGGAGCTCCGTGGCTGTCTGCTCACAATGCTAATCAGATATTTGTTTGACCCCTCTGTCCTTCAGGTCTCCCACAGGCCTTAAAATACATTGTAGGACATTTGTGCTTTTGAGGAAAAATAAACAAACCCTTGATGGTTTGTTCATTAGCATGTTACCTGTTCAAAACATGTTAAAGACCTAACGTTGGCTAATTGGGATGCAAGTGTGCGGAGACATGGTTAGACCTAATGAAGTCGTTTCATGGAGTGTAGCCTACATTGTTCTATTAAGAAAAGCTAATATTTTCATAGCAGCATGTTGTGAAGAACAATCCGTTGCTCTCTCTGTACATATTACCATAGCACTGGCGTTAATTATGCAGCCACTTGCCGAACAAGTGGTTTCTTCTGTAGCAGCTTAGCCTGCAAGGGAATGTGAAGAACAAGCTGACATCTTTTTCAAAGCAAATTTCAGGAAGTGGGCCAAACTATAAAGTCATCTGAATGTCCCAGATTCAGTCGTCTGTAAGGCCTTGTCCCTGCCGCTCCTCTGCACTTCAGCAGTGTCAGATTGCTTGACCTGCAGCTCCCTGTCTGCTCTCTCTCTGTTACTGTTCTGACAAATATTAAAGTTGAATAAGAGTTTTGCCTGTGGTTCTGTTCTATTGACATCATGCTGGAGAGAGGGAACAACGTTTCATGCCGATAGCAGGCAGTGATTTTCGAGCGTTCGGGAACCTCGAGGCTGCACCTGCAGGAAGCATGAATCCAAAGTGCACAGGCACAGAACTGAAATTGAATGGATTCAGGCTGCCCTGCACAAAGATATGAAGACACTCTTCCTTCTCAGGGTGCTTTTTGAAATTGGGAGTAGTTTCAGGCTGTGGTGCCTCTTCAGATTTTTCATATGACTGTTTTTAATGGAATTGCATTGACTCTATGAATATTGAGGCTAAGAACAATTAGTGAGGCTGAAGGATTGAGACAGTTTAACATTGTTTATTATAGTTGTGAGGGGCTCATTGGAGTTTATTACCCTGCACACTAGTGTGTGTTCGTCAGGAAGACCCTTTTAATTTGTGTTTGGTTAATGTCTGTGGGAGCCCAGAGTGGACACGGTTGAGTTCTTTTTACTTTGTCATGTTCATGAGAAGGATGTTTATGATGCTGGTGTGATAAATCTGTAGTTGTGACACAACAAACAGACAAAATGTAAACTTATTTTTGAAGGTCTGCCCATTGTTTCCTTTAGTGGCAATAATACCTTACTCTCAAAGTTCAGTGCTGACATCTTGGAACTTGGTAACATCACTAAGAAGAAGCCCGGTGAAGCAAGTAACACAAGCACGTTTAAATCATAAGAGAAACTAGCAGTAAGATTAAGCCCAACTATGAACTACAGTGCTGGGTGTGACATTTGAGAAACAAATTAGCTCTGTTGTAAAGCCAAGCTTCTAGGAAGGTGAAACCTTTAGTAACATGTAAGGATCATGAGAGAGCTGCCTTTACCAGCACTAGGTTGGACTATTGTAATGCTTTGTATGTTGGTGTAAACCAGTCATGACTTTCCGATTATCCGATGTGGCTGAACCTGTGGTTGCCCTACACACTGTAGAGATCTCAGGTCCTCTGACCATTTTCATTTGGATATCCAGAGACCGAGGTATAAATGGTGGGGTGACAGAGCTTTGGCTGTGGTTGTCCCCAAACTGTGGAACACTCACCACCAGAGATCAGATCCATTTCTGGCCAAGATCTTAACAAAACCTAAGACCTACTCTGGCATTTTGTACCAAATAGAGATCTGACATCTTTTGTCTTTTATCAGTAGTGATGTAAATTTTTATGTTTCATTTTTTCTTATTGTGACTCCATATGAAGCACTTTGGTCAACATTGGTGGTATTTAATGTGCTATATAAATACACTTTTGATTGATTGATACTTGCTGTAGCTGTGCATAGAAACAGTTTTCTGTGCAGCCAGGGTAATCTGGAACTTAGATCTTTTAAGGTTACCTTACTGAACCTGCTCCCACCATGACCCGACACCGAATAAGCAGTTTCTGACATCTATAGACAAAACTATTCACTGATTAATCAAGAAAAGAATTAGTAAATTAATCAATATAATTGCAGCCCTAAACATTAGGCTTTCATCATAATCAAGGAAATATAATCAAGCAGGAGCAGGTCACATGGACAAAATTAATGTTATTGATTTTAATTCATGAAATTCATGTGGTCCTGATGTCTAACCCATCAAAACCTTTACCGTTTTTACTGCTATGCTATAGGATGACATGTTTAATTTATGTGGCCATGAGATTTTGTCACAGTAAGATTATTTAGGGCACATGTGTCAAACTCAAGGCCCACGGGCCACATCCGGCCTGTGACATCATTTTATATATCTTTTTTTAATGATCCGGCGATATGAAGCACCGATAACACACAAACTACAAATCAAATAATGCAGCGCAACAGCTGCCTTATCAAATGATAGGCTTCCTGCGTCAATACGTCAGATCAATCAAGCATCTGTTCATGTATATGAGTATATGTTTACTGACATTGCCGGTAAACCCGTGTGCCTTATTTATGGATCTAATGTGGCTGTAATTAAGGAATATAACCTAAGACGGCACTACGAGACAAAACATCAGGACAAGCTGAAAAACGTGAATGCAGAGCAGAAGCTACAGAAGGTAGAGGAGTTGAAGAGGAATCTGACATCACAGCAGACGTTTTCACCAAAGCCAAATCACACAGCGAAGCTGCTGTGAAAGCAAGTTTTATTGCGGCAGAGGAGAAAATCAGCCCGGACATTTACTGAGGGAGAGTTTCTGAAGAGCTGCATGATGAAAGTGTGCGATGTCTTGTGTCCAGACCAAAAGCAGGTGTTTGCAAATGTAAGCCTTAGCAGAAATATGGTTGCTGATTTTAAGTTCCAGTTTATTTATGTTGGAATAATATTGTATCCTGTCTGCTTCGATTCATATTTATGTTCAAAAACGTTTAGTTTTAGTCTGTTCAATAAATGTTTATCCTGTTCGGCCCGCGACCTAAAGTGAGTTTTGGCCCCCTGTGCGATTGAGTTTGACATCCCTGATTTAGGGAGACAGTAGTCACCCTGCTGTTAACGTCAGTACCTGCTGCAGTCTCAGTGAGCTGTGGGCTAGCTGTGCTGCTGGGAAATGAGATTGTATCTTTAATGTGTTAAGCCTCTGGAAACGAAGGAGACTGAGCTGTGAAAGTCATTTGCAAAGACAAGTGGAGTTGCTTGCTACAGACCTAAGTCGTTGCACTTTATCACTCTGAGCTGAGAGAGAGGGAGGGGATGAAACACCTCAGGACAAAAAGTGAGCGAGTGGATAAAAGAGGTGTTTGTTCACAGGCTGACTCTGTGGGAGAACGTTTCCTCCCCAGGTTCCTCACACAAAGCAGGCGCTGACTCGCTGCTGGCTGCGGCACAGACTGAGCGTGTGCGGGAGCTGCTCTGTATGCCTGTCAGGGATCTGCTGACCCAGATCAGTGTAAAGAGCCAAATGAGGGACAGGTGCAGCAAACAGCCTGTGGAATACAGGCTTTTAATTACAGCCACATGGGTTATGGAGCTGCTCTTTTTTTTAATGTTCAAATGATTAAACTAATCCCTGGTTGCTAATGCAAGGCCAATTCTGTGCTTCACCACGCTGAGCCTCACAATCTAGGGTTTTATGTTGAGTATATTTATTTATTTAATTATTTAATAGACCTGTTTTCAGCATAAATGTGCTTCATATCCAAAAACAGTCACTAACCTGGAGTCAGATTTGGGCTCCAGACTAAATCTGTCTGTGCAATAGTTCAGTAATCCCAGGCATGTGTGGTGTTCAGCATTTTGAAGTGTGAAACTGCGTGCAGGAGCAGAGCCATAACACAGTTGGGCTTTGGAATATTTATCCTCCTGTCAATTCCTATTATAATGATTAAAAAAATAATAATTTCAGTATTCCTCAACACAGAAACAGGTGTCTCCTGTGACGATATAACTGTGTTTACTATTATTTCCAGTTTCAAAAGGCACTCTCCACCAATTTAATGTGATTAGTTTGCTTGTCACATGGAGTACCACTCAGAAAACAGATGCATAAGTTTGTCTGTGTCTTTGAAAGTTCATTCCTGC
>NW_018128240.1:258890-294668 GCF_001952655.1 Monopterus albus | reverse complement strand
CTTTTATAAATCTATTTTTTGGACATCTCCCAACTAAATAAAAGCTGTTTTGTACAATGCTTTGTCCTACCACATCACAGATTAGTTGCTGTAGCTGTTCCAAATGGCCACACTGGAAAGCTGTTCGATAAAAGGATTCAGGACTGAATTCAAATTTGATAAAATGCTATCAAACCTTGTTCTTATCCTGGAGACAGTGGAGGTCCATACAGATTCTTGTGGCAATCCATCTAGTAGTTATTGAGCTATATAAGTCTGGACAGACCAGCCATCAAATGCCATTGCCATCCATCGAACCAGCCATGCTGCTACTGTCACTAAAACCTGATGATATAAAGGGCAGTGACTGAGCCTAAGTGCAGTGTGAGGTGTTCTGTTAAGGTCTGATGAGGTGGAGAAAATGTTTTCCAGGCCCAAGTGAGTTTTTGTTGCAGCACCACATCTTGCCACTGGGGCAGACAAGTGGCCGTGCTGCATTCAGCTCTCCAAGATCAGGACAGGTGTGCTGCAAGTTACTCAGACTGTATGCTTGTAGCTTGCACTTCTCCATAGTAATGTGATTTGAAGAACTGTATGCTTTCTGTACAGTGTGTGGTACGAGGTCAGTCAGATTTTACACAGAACTCTATCCTGTTGTACATCTTTGTCTTGTTCTGTCTGAACACTGGTCCTGACCCTTGGACCTCTTATCGGTTGCTGGTAATCTTGATGACACATGAATGAACGGTCACCTATTGTTACTGTTCCTCTTATTAATCAGCTAACTCTGAGCTGTAAAATATTCCTGGTTACTTATTAACATTTAAAACGTGTTCCCGTGACCGGAGCTCTTCACCTCATGTTGCTGTTGGCTGGGACAGCGTGTTTCTTTTGACCTGTGGTAAATTTATCTTTATCTGCGGTCTTTCCAGAGGGATTATCCTGTGTCTTCCTCCAGCAGTACACTTTGATGTGTGTCCCTTTCTGTAGCTGGTACCCATGCAGTTCATTTAAAGGCAGGGTGCTGTGGGCTTTGTGCATATGAGATAAAAGCTGTGTGCGCAGGAGTACAAAAGACAAAGCAACATCTTTTCCACATCACCTGCATGACTGCCCAGCAGTAAAGATCAGGTCATAATGCAAACCGCAGTCATTTTACAGACATGACAGTTAAATCAGACGAGCATCATGGGAAAAGGGGGAACTGTCCATAACAGATGAGCCATTTAACCTGAGGCACAGTGCTTCTGCTGTATGTTCTTTGCACTCAGCTGTGTCTTCTAACAACACAGCAGCCCCTCCGAGCACAGTGGTGTGTTCACATTCTTCTCAGTAATGTAGTTCGTCTTCTTGTTGGGCAGTAACCTGAATCAGAAACCAGTGTAAATGGGGAACCTTGTTTCAAGTTCAGGGATTAAGAATGGCTCAATGAAAAACTCTTTCTGCTGGAGCAACATCATAACTTGGCTCATGTAAATCACTCTGAGTTTATTAAAGCTTGTTCTTTAGTGTTTGTCATTAAGCCCACATTAGCCAAACGAGTCTCAGAGGAGTAACTACTACTGTGACACTGTAATGTGGGATATGCCTGTTTGTCTTAGCTTGTGATTGTCACACATCATTTGTTTCTGTTAAAAATACATTGATTTTGAAGTAACACAGCTTTAGCAGCGGTTGTAGTATTGACCAGTGTTCACACACACAAGCTCTGGCGGTGTGGTACGAGTATGTTTATTGTAATGCTGGCACTGCCCACCACTGCTTAAAGTGATGCTCGATCAGATACAAGCCCCAGCTTGTGTCTCATGTATTAAATACCCTCAAGTCACAAAGATAATCTTCTGTTAACCTGTGGAATTGAGATCTGCTGACAGTTTTAATCCCATACCGTTGTTTCGCTACACTCAACCTAATACCGGAGATATTTCATGAATCCTCATAGACTCTTCTAAATATGTGGAATTAAAAATAATGTGGTCCAGTCCAGGAAAATTATCATATTAATTTGTTTCTCGGCTCCGTCTATTCTTTTTATATATAAAGAAAAAGAAATGACGTGGTTATTCTGGCTTTGAGTGAAAGTGGCTCGACTTCGTGAATGCATTATTTAAACTATTTCAATAATAATTTCACTTAATTTTCAATAATACAATAGTAATAATATAATAGGATTTTCATAGTAAAATTCATGCTCAAAGTTCAGAAAAAAAGAGAGACGATGTCATTTCCTTTTGCCATCGTTTCTTAACTGAAAAGAAACGGTATGACCTGAGGAACTGATTAAAATGATATTTTTCCTGGACTGGACTGGATTATTTTTGACTGTTAGTTTATGAGGATTTGGAAAATACCTTCAGGATTTGGTCAAGTGCTATCCAACGACGGTACATGGTTAAAACATTTGGCAAGTCTCAATTTTGTAATTTCACAGAAGATCATCGCTGTGACTTCAGTGTACAGAATACATGAGAGTCACAAACTGGAGCTAGATCAAAACTAGTCTGTACAAAGTGCACACTTGAAGGGAGAGAAACTGGGCATCAGGAAGAGGAGTGAGATACAGAATTGGTTAAATATGGGGATTACAGTCCATAGGGAAACCTTCTCTCTGTTGCAGTTGGTTGTTCACACAAGAATGTTTGTCAAGAATAAAAACGCTAGAGAGAGAAGTTCCTTTTCTTTGCATTTCCTGTTCTTTGAAGTATTCTTCTGATTAGCCACCTACCTGGAAACACATTGCACAGGAAATAAACTAGTAATAGGAGAAAATAACTCCTCAGCTGACTAAATTTAAATCCATAATTGTGAGCGGAAGTGACAACTCATGACCGCCTGTCCGCTCTGTGCAACTTGCAGAAGAGTATAGATGTGGCAGAACCCAAAGCAGTCGGACCACTAAGGCTGGCCATGTGAATATATTACATTTAGTGTGTGATTTTTAGCTTAAAGAGCACAAGATTGGTAGCAATAAAAACTTTGTGATTATGAATGTTTTAGCTCTTTGCTCACTGGCACCTCGGCAACCTTTGCTGGTGTAGCGTGGGCTTTGTTCTGCTTTTCTCAGCCACAGTCATGATTCCAACTACCGGGTTTCCAGAATGAAACCGTTGGCCTCTTACCATCAGGCTACTGCTGCCCTGCTTCCCCGTGGAGTGTAACGGCTTCGTTTCATTTTGCAGTAGACGTGCACAGTTCAGAGAGTTTCAGTGCAAGGATTTGAACTGAGATCAGCCGTTTGAAGATTGACGTGCTGTCTCCAGAAGAAATTGCTGCATTTTTTGCTCCACTAGACCATGGACTGCCTTACTGAGCTGCTTGTAGGAACAGCAGGTGATGCCATTGATGAGGAAATTTCCCTTTTCCCCCTTGTCTTTTTAAGTCTTCCATTGGTGTTAATTAAGGATGCAAAACGGTGCGAGGGAAGACGAGAGAGAGCGAGCGAGGAGACGGTAAATTAAATAAGCTATAAAAGCTGGGATTTTTTCCAAGCTCGGGAAATGACTGAGGTGGTAGCTGATGCAATGTAGTACCATTCCAATGTAATTTAACATTAACACTGCCATCACTGAAGCTGCTGGTTTGCTGAATGTGTTGTTTTTTGCTGAATAACACTCCTATAATCCTACTTATGAATAATTCAACATCTATTAAGGCCTCAGTTCAGTCATACAGACCAGCTTGTATTGTAATCTGAGCTAAATACTAAGATATAACATATTGCAGAAGTACACACATTTTATCTCTTCATATAACTATGGACAGGCCGAGTGATCTATGATTCAGGCTAGTGAACTATGAAGCAGGCTGGCCAGTAACATGCTAGCAAACACGCCGACCAAAATAACTTCTCCTGTGCGGTCATTCATAGTGTTCGCAAGTGATGCTTAAGTGGTGCACAGAATAACTATTTAGTATCTTTATACTGCAATACAATGTCGTATTATGCCCTTAGAACTAATTGATTTATATAGAAATGGTGGATGCAAACCTAGGAAATATAACACGCTGCTAATTGGTGATTCACTTGTGTAGCTGCTTGTGGAAATATGATGAGCAGTAGTTGCTTTCAACTGACACGTGAATTAAGCTCATGGAGAACATGTCACGCTGTGGGGGACAAAAAGAACTCATTGTTTGTTCTAAAGTTCAACAACGCTGCCAGTCAAGAGAGACTCGAGATGTCACTGATGTCAGCAATGCTAAAGGCACCAGCAGCAGGTGAAACTAATAGTCAGAGAATCAGTTCAGCAGAGGATTACAGCGGAGTGAAAGGAGCCCGTTCTTTTTTCTCTGTGGGAAGAGGGTCAGAGTGGGTCATTTGTGTTTTCACACCTTTGCACTGCATGTCAGTCTGGGAAGCAGAGAAGAGCTCTTAATGATGTTTGAGGTTGCACACACATTCATGTATGATTCACTGTTGAGCTGTGGTATCACAGATATCGACAAGAGGATCACGATTCTGTTCTGTAAAACTGTCCTGCTGATTTTGGACAAATCCAGTGATTCGGGGTTGATGGCACAAAAATTCTGTATAATCATTTCAAAATGGGAATTGTTCTCCAAAGTTTTAGACTGTGGAGGCCAATGGGATTTGATTTGTGCAGCTCAAAACATTAGTTAAATTACGCCGAAAAACCACAAGAACAGCGTGGCTATTGGAAAAGTATCAGTCCTGGTGTCGACGCATTTCATGGAGACTGGATCTACTTTATCTGGTGCTTCCAATGAAAATGTCCACAGTAATGTCTCTGGATTATCCAGTGTAAGTAAAGTCATCGGTGGCAGGTTTTTTAATGCCTCTGTGCCGATGATAGTTGCAGCTGGGAGAAGTGAATGTGATATCTTGGGAATGCCTTTTTGTTTGGCACAAACATCCACTTGAACTCAAGGATGAACTGATTAGATTTTGGTGGTGAAAAGTCAAGGTCACTGACTTCACATCTATCCTATTCCACGAACTTGACTGGTTGGTGGCGGCACACAACCACAAAGCGGTAATTCTAGTTTGCTGTTAATTGTATACATTTCCCATAAACATATACAGTACATGCTGATTGCTAGTGCAAAAGCCTAAGGTAACATATTCCTGGAAATCTGTTGGAAAGCTCCATCCAAAAAGCTATTAATTTGACTTTTGAGTTTTTTCTGAGACAGAGAAAAGCAGTCAGGTCTCATGTTGTAGATATTGGAATCTAAAAGAACATTTGGTGTTTTTATTTAGTCAAATGATTTAATGTAATGAATAAACATAATGGGTCTTTTCAGTTTTTGAGCACCACAAACAAAATTGTCCTTGTCTCCATTGCACTGGAACAGCAGCAGAAATGTCTCAGATATCTCAAAACCTGGCACAATAAAACCAAAACTGTTCATGTAGTTAGACATAATGGGAAATAATTGACAAAATATGAATGGATCTTTTAAGGATGTGGCTTCTTTCTGCATTTTAATCTCGACTCTGATGAGTCATTTCTGCTTCGTTTGTGAGTCATTTAACTGCTGAAGTGATCTGATTCTTTTCATTGTGTCAGCACTGATATAAAGCAGTGACCTGAAACAAGTTGGTACAGCATGTTATCCCATTATGAACCAGGCACTGATGAGGGGTCCTCCTGACAAAGCATTGTCTATGCCCATTTCATTTCACATCATGGATCAGATTTGGCTTTTTCTCAGCTTTTTGTTTTGTTCCAATGCAAACTAAAGAAATAAACATGAGAATACCAAAGAATTTGTGGTGTGTGATATGACAGAAATATAGGGGTGCCGATATTTTTGGCCATGACTGTATCACCCTGTGGCCTGATTGCCCACTTACTGATAAATGCTGATAGCAGCCTTTCAGGGGCGCTGTAAAAGTTTTTCTCACTGAACCCACTGATTTGCCCTTCCAGGGAAGAACGTGTCTTGGGTTCTAGGGCTCGACACGCACGGTAAAGCTTGGCACAGCAGGACGAGGCAGCCATAGGGAGATGTATGGGGGGGATGCTAGCAGGATTAGGGCAGCTGAGATAACTGATTTGCTGATCATTATGTAAGCCACATCTGTCCTCTTTCCCCTCGGCAGCATCCGGCCTCCCACGCTGAACACAGCCAGACCTAGCAGCAGCATGAAGAGACTGCTTACAGAGAAGAAGCTAGGGGAAGGGGTGAGGGGGTGTGAGTAGTAGAGGTGAATACACTCCTGCCCGCTAGTCACTAAACACTCAGCCAATGATGGAGGTAAATGGGAGAATGGTCTTCATACATTGACATTGTGTGCAATTCCAGTACAAAGGCCTACAGAGAGGTGTCATGTTTCCTTTGGACATAGGACTGAAAGACAATAATTTAAAATATATATGGCTGTTTAATTGCCTTAATAAATATTTTTAAGCTTCAATGTTCTTGTGAAAACAGAATTGTAGTCCGTTATTTAAACAGGCTTTACAAAGTCTTAACTTTAATCTGCTGAAATCGGTTGGTGAAATTTCTCTTGTCTCTCTTGACCTCTCTACAAGTAGAATGACCTGTAGTGCAACAGAACAGTGTCCCAGGAAGAATTAATTGCCATTCTCGAGGGTGTTACAGCAGGGCAGATTGCACCCATCACTGCAGCTTGACCCTACACAGGCCTGAAGGACAGTCTCCTTTTCTACATTAATTTCAAGGACCATGGGACGACTGGGGAGATTTGGCGTCTACCTCGTATGGGACAGGAAGCTGCTCTTTGAGTTGGCAGCGTTACCGCTCAGCAGATAATGGCCACCGTGCAGTATTTCCCAGCTTCCTCTCCTCAGACATGATAATAAGGAGCTTATTTGAACAGCACTTTGCTCAGATGGATTTGGACAGAAGCCAGTGGAGGCTGTGATCCAGGCAGCGCCAACACAGCTGTAAATTACCTCTGCAGCCCCTTACTCATCAATCACGCTGTGTCTCGTGTTAAAATTCCGTTTTTATCTTAAATGGCGTAATGGTGTATTCTCTCTTGTGTAATGCTGGCCGAGTTTCCTCCAGCAGATTAACATGTGCTATGTCGTACACATCTCTTCCACTGTCAGTTTTGAGACTACTGTACTCCTCTGACCTGGCACATCAGCGCTAAATCAGGATGTTGGGGAGGCTCATTTCACAACTTTTGATAGATGCAGATTTTTCCAAGTTTGTTGAATACTTAGTGTCTGTGTAGTAAGGACTTAGATAAAGATGAAGATAAATGTCATGCTTCTTAACAAAGTCTCATAAATCCTTCAAAAACATTAATACAGTGCTGGCCTTGTGTTTGGCAGCGGAGCGGTGTAGGTATGGCTCGGGCTTGTTGTTGGCATTGAAAGCAGTTGAGATAAACACTGACTCCATGTTTTTCTGCAGAATAAACATCCTGCAAGGGCTGAAACTGTTCACACAACATTAAAGTCTGAAATTTGCCGGGGTTTTACTTTCTGTTTTTTCTGCGTCTGTGTGTATCCAAGAATTAAGCAAAGAGTTGAGCGCTGCATAGAGGCAGCCATCTGTCATGGCCTTTGTCCAGTCCTCTGCCTGGTATCTCTGGCTGCAGCAGAGTTGTGGATAATAACTCCTGTTGGGAGATGAGAGGCTTTGTGGCAGCCTCGCTGGCCTCCTCTTCCAGGGAGGTCTCAGAGCCTCGGTCGCCACCCGGAGATCTTCAGCTTCAACAGCAAAGAGCAGTGGAGCTGGAGCGCAGGGGATGGGCAGAGTCCTGGAGCAGATCCACAGTCAAAACTCCCAACTGGCTTTTTTGCAACTCGGTATTCTTCTGAGGGTTAAGGACAATACAACAGCAGACAACAGAACGCAGTCGCTGCCAGTAGCTGTTTTCTTAATGATGTCAAAAGGTTTTTTATTTTGTCAGGAAGATTTGGTCCTTTTTCTTTCCTTTGCTCTTTGTCCAAAATTGTCTTGCTGCTTCTGGTTCTGCACCACATGATGCATCACGCCTTCAGGATGATATTTATCCAAAAAGAAATTATTTCCTTGGCTTGTTTTCAGTGAGATGTCTTTGCCAGAGAGATGGTGATAGTATCAGAGAGAAAATTCAGAACGTTGGGGAATTATTAATCTCACTGCTTTGTAGCATTTCCTAAGATACAATTTCTGGGGTGACCATTTTTCAGCAAAATGCTTTGCAGGAGATGATATTATTCACCCCAGAGTTACAGTTGGATCAATAGCTTGTTGGATGTGTAACTGGTGGAGGTGGAGGCAGGTGGTGGGTACAGTGTACTAATTTTAGAAAGCGAGGATTGGTAGCTTATGTTTGTGTGTGAGTCAGGATGGCCAGAACAAATTGACTTGTCTGTGAAGAGGTAGAGGAGGAGCAGAGGATGAGGTGGAACAAGAAAGACAGGTAATTGTGTCTCTGGGGGTCGAGATGGATCAGTCTGTGATCTGACACAGCGGGAGGGGGAAGGAAAAAAGACCAGAAAAGCTCCCTCTTCTCACTCAGAGCTGCACTTGAGAGGAAACAGAAAAAGGAAGAATTGACCCAAGGTGGTCCGAGTTGTCGTCCTCAGAGAGCGAGTGGGCGGACCTGTTCTTATCTGACACACTGTGTTGCTGGTAACAAACAAAGGCGCCGTGTATGAAAATGTGCTCCGTGAAATTCAGGCAGCCACAGCTGACAGAAACTTTTCCATAAAACATTAAGAGCCTTTTCACAAACTCAGGATATCTCTCTGCCCTTGGAGTGTGGGGACCAGTTTTGAGTGCTTGGTTGTCTCCTTTCTCCTGAGGTGGCGTTGTCTGCTGAGTAAGCATTGGGACCGTATTGAACGTCACTGACTCCCACAAGCCTCAGGACTGTACAACATTCATTAAGACTGTAATTACACACTGGTTGTTGCAGTAGGAATGTGCAGTGTTGTTATGTACTAAAGCTGGCAAATAATCAGAAAAACATTCATTTGTCAGATCTGTAGCCTTTCTGGCATTTTCAGTTTGTCTTTCTATTGTCAAACTTCACATTTGTGTTATGGTGAAAACCTACAAACAAAGTCTGTGACTTTGTGTTATTGAATTGTTCTGTCTCACTCATTACTTTCACTTTTTAATTTGTTTTTCCATCTTTTCGTCTTGTAGGGATACAATTTTGCAATATCGCGAGACAAGAATTTCTCAGTATCATTGTGGGACTATGACGGGTTTTGTCCCTGCATGTCTAGAAGGGATGTGTTACTGTCCAGTGTGGACGGTGGGAATGATCACATTAAGCATAAACTGTTTTACTGTGGATATGATCATTGTTTTAAGACAAACTTGAGAAAATGTTAACCTATTCTTTAAGCTCTCACCATAAAATATTTAAAGATTGGTGACTCATTTTACAAAGTACAAGCTCTTTTGTTTGAGGATTAGCAACTTTTTAAAATAATACTTGTTCCTTTATCTTTGTCTTGTCTCCCTCTATACTGCACGATTGCAGTGGATAAATCGATATTGTGGACTGGGCCTTTTAGACACTGTGACTCTTCATCTATAACCTAAATTAAATGTAGCAGAAATTGCAGCCTGAGAGGATGCTCTGCCTGCCCGGCCCGACTGAGAGCAGTAGAAAGTGCCCTGCAGCACTGCACCCCCGAGTCGTTCTAGATGTTCCCACCACCAAAAGACTGATGAGAGCATTAAGTCAAGTAATATGCATGTTTTGTGGTGACAGATATACTAGAATAGATGGGAAACCACAGCTGCCTTAAGTGTGTGTGTCCACTTCACACTGCAGAGCTTCATTTAAGCCTAAATGCTGAAGGTGCCAGGCAGCTGGCAAGAAAATGAATTAGTAAATGAGAGGAAGAGAAAAAATCTGTTGTATTACCCCACAGAGCCCTTATTTTTCTCCTTCCTTTCACCAACGCCTTTAAGGTAATCATTCATGGGTGACAGCGATATTACCTGGCACTGTACCTCTAAAAATGGAAGACCACTCTGAACATTCTGGCAGCCTGCTGGTATTTGCAGCAGCTTTCTGCCTTAGGAGGCACAGTGGGCCTGAGTGCAGCCAGAGGTAGTGTTTTGTTTATTTCCAGCCCGGTCTCACAGCAAAATGTAGAATACCTATGTTGGTCCACGGCGTAAAACATAGCAGTGTCAAAACAGCAGCTGCAAAATTGTGACATGTTTGTTGCATTGCAGTCCAGTGCCCTGCTTCATGTTCTTCTTCTTGGCCTTTTATGGTTATTGTTAGACAAGGAAATGGTGCATTACCGCCATCAACTGGACTGGAGTCTGGGTCAGCAAGCTAACATGTAGAGTCTGTTGAAGCTGTGCGGTTTAGAACTTTATCATGAAGCTGGTAGTTGGAGGTGGATGGGTCAAACAAACAGCTGACTCTCATGCAAAAACCTGGAGATTGTATCCTATGTCTGACGCTGTGTTTTAAGGGTTTTAACCGACCCCAGGGCCCTTTACTGACCGTAATCATGTAGTTTGTGTGCCTGTTAACCATGCAGTGTAGTTTCTGTGCCTAAACCTAACCTATTACTTTCAGTTTCAATGAATTTTGTTTACATTTTCAATTAAGAAAAGCATTGCAATGTCACAGTCTTTCAGATGTTCGTGTGAGACTAGCACTTTTTGCATTGCGCACCAGCATATAGCAGTTATACATTTTGCTGTGAGTCTGGGTTGCTATTTCCCTAGCCAGACCCACCAAATAATGATGATGACAGTAATAAAACAGCATCCCAGCTTTACTGACTAGGCGTTCATGAACAGACATACAGGACATCTCTCGACAGGCTCAAAGAATAGCAATGAAAGAGCAGAAACAGAGAGGAAGTGGAGTGGGCGGAGAAACTGGGACAGAAGATAGACATCTGTCCCTGTGTAGCAGGAAAGACACATCTTTTGAGACACTCATCCCAGAATAGGGCTGCAACTAATGACTGTGTTGATAGTTGAATAATCTGTCAGTTACTGAAACATGTAATCAACCGTTTGGATTTGGAACTGCACCGTTACTCAATGGCTCTTATTTAGCTATCAGCTTTTAAAGCTAGCTTGATTTTGTTTTAGGATCATTGTGACTAGCAGGTTATTATTTACTACTATGTATGTTCAGTGCCCTTAGCAGTATTTGAATACAGTGTGAAGCAACATGGCTTTCAACACTAACATTAAATAGGTAAGTAACAACCAGACGAGTCCCAAAAAGACTTGCCCATAAATCATCGCTGAGAAAGGAGTGGCTATAAAACTGTACATGCAGTTTTTCTGAATCTAGAAGAGCTGTAGAGTCATTTTATTTTATCCCATTCATGTGTGGAGGGAGCCACGGGTGGCCGACACGCTCGGCTCTAGTAGGCCAGAGAAGAACGCTAGAAAACACACACGCTGACGTCACCAACATTGAATTAGCCTGGAGCTAATTTTATTGGTTCTAGTCGACTACATTGATTATACATGTCTATTGATGCCTATTTCAGAGTGAATCAGAGCAGTGGAGAAGGAGACTTCATCCATGCCTCTCAGCAGAGAGCCTAAATTCACAGCTGTAGTACCAGTCCCACCCTGTCTGGCCAAGTAGCAAACATAATCTGCTGTTGGGAAGATTAGCAGAAGACCACAGCAGCACAGAAATGAGGTTAGGCAGCCAGCGTTTCAGAGAGGCTGGTCATAATCTGCAAATCCCTCCATCGAGGTCACAAGAAGCAAAATTAATGGACCAGTGTCTGAGATTTCAGTGCTTTTCAGAATGTCCTAATTCAGAGGCTAGCCACATTTCAACACTGATTGTGTTGTAATGACCCTCTTTCTTTTGCCAGACAGACCCATGTATAAATATCACCTCAGCTGCATGGATGTAGGTCGCTACCGGTTACTGGTACATCACACCATGGCCACAGAAAATAGCCAACAGATAAAATCATGTAACAGGACACTGCATCACATCACGTCACTTAAATCTAACTGTTAGTTTAGCCACTGTTATATATTGCATCAGTTCAGGCAAGGCTTCAAAAAAGACCCAGTCTGAGGTGGACCAAGCACAGCCAGACCTGACCCAAATTGATCTGAGGATTATTAGCCTCTATCCAAAATGCAGTCGACCTGAATAGACCCTAAAAGAGCAAGAACACCAAGGGCTCTGTTTTCCTGCAAAAGGGCGCTGCACTAAACTCATGTCTCGATGCCCAAGGTGAATATGGGCATGTTCAATGGTGTTTTGCTATTTTGGTGACCACAGATGCAGCCAGGCGTTAGCGGGTGCATTTTGTAATCGGGGTGGAATAGATTATTAGAGAGCGGAATCCATTGTGAATAGGTGGAGTCCAGCCTGGCTTTAATTATGAATCAAATCAGTCAAACCAGCAGGACACAAACCTGACTGACTGATGTCACTGATGCCAGGAAGTGGAACTATATGAGAGGAAAGATTCTTTCCCTGTGTCATCTTCTCCTGCCAGTTATATGCTCCATTCCAAAACTAACAGTGACAAAGCTGTTTATGTAGAAGTATGGCACATAAATATTCCCTCAGCAGTCTGCTAATATCACTGACCAGTCTCTGATCCTCTAGCTATGGATTCCCAAACACCAGCTGCACATCAGCTCTGGCTGCAGCCTGTAAGTAGGTTACAGATGGTGCGTCCTGACGCGCCAGCACTGTTTGACCATGTTCATATCTATAGCCTCATACTGAAGACTAGTTTATTTATATTGTTCAAAAAATAATCTTCATGATACACAGTAAATTATTCAGGGTGAACTCCAGCAGATCAGCTGTGGATTTAAGAGTAGGGGATGGGTACTGAAACCTATACAGTCGGTATCTACCAGACCAAATTTCAGTGCCACTTAAATGCCTGTTGATTGAAATATTTGCCCTCTGGTGCTGTGAAACGGGCGATAAAGTACACATGTGTAGATGATCTTATGCTTCCCAGCTTATGCGCTTGTCAGGAAAATTGCAAATAAACCTGTGACAGCGACAAGATGTGGTCTGCCCAGGTGTTATCGTTATTTCGGGTTTAAAGTAGCACCAAAATTGCACTGTCCTGCCTAATTAGCATATGCAGGCCTCAGCGGTGCCTCTCCCATCTTAGCGTAAGCGCATTCCTTCATTCATGGAAGGAAAATACCAAACACACCAATGCGCAACAAAAAGTAGTCATGTGACTGAGGAAAATTGCATAACGACTGCGAATGAGGTAACGCAGAAATTTCTCTGGCAGGAAAATAGAGGCTCAACACTTGCGGCAGAATGATGCGCTGTCAGTTAATTTAATCAATTAACAGGCAGCTGCAGTGGAAAAGAGATGCAATATAATAAGTGTTCTCAGGACAAATGTGAAGTCATAGAAATTGAAATAATTAGTTTATATGCTTCAAAGACATAATTGAAAGTCCTGTTTCCAACAATAAAACATTCTGTGGTAGCTGGGTGATAGAAAGCAAAGCTCTAACCACTTAACTGTCATTTAATAGCATCAATGTTGTCAGCCACCGATTTTTCCTAAAGAAGCTTCGATTCCCTGGAGCTGCTGGATGCACTGCATCCTTGTCTGGTTTGGTTTATTTTCATATCACAGAAGGAAAACTGAAACTGTATGATGTACTGATATGAGTTCGGCTCGATCCTCACCTTGTGATGGGGTAAGAAGCCGTCGTTTTCCTTCAACTTGGAAATCTTACTTATAGGCTGTTGGCTGACACTTCAATATGTTTGCTTTCTGAAAATAAAATAAGTACTGTGTGTGTGTTTGTATGTATATATATATATATAGGCTGTATACTCTTTGCCTCACACCTCCTCCTCTCTCCCTGGGGATGTTCAAACTCCTGACAGAAAAACGAAAAACTCAAAAAAGGAACGGCCATGGTAAAACATCATAATACAACGTAATGCATCAAAATAGAGAAAATAACGTACCTGTCTCCACCCTGCACATTATTTCTGTATGGTGTAACAGATATTTCACGGTCTGTACTGCTCACAGACATTAACCTGTGCAGTGGACAGGCCTCTGCGAGGGTTACATAATGGAAGCCAGAACAAACTCCCCGGCTTTCTCATGTAAGCAGTATGAATATGCAGTTTATGTCCATGCAAACACTGCACTTCATTTTTAGTTGGAGGTTTGTGAAGAAGAGTGAGAAAGATGGAAATGTAAAACTTTAAAAGTGTTTTATTTTTAATTACAATCTAATTTTTCATTAAAGAAAAGTTACAAATATATCTGTGTATGCTGTCGATTACAGCTCTTAGAAAGGGTTTGAGGCTGTGTCCTGTCCCCTTTTTTCAAGTGCACCATCCTGCAAATATCACATAATGCAGTTGTTTGGTTGTACATACATAGCATAACATATTTCAACAGTGTCGCTGAGTTAGCACAAGTTTGTGTTTTTTCCCTTTGGTGACGTCTGTATTGTCAGAGAGGCCAGAGTGTAAACTAAACGGAGAACATAAATGACAGGTTCAGTAAGGGGTTGGTTTGCCATGACGCTTCAGGAACCCACACCAACTTGGAACTGGATCCAAAATAGAACTGGCTATCAGAACCACCCCTACGTGTGACGGCAATGCTGTGGGCTGTTCACATTACGATGAGTACCAACGTGATGCTTTGTGTGACAACTGGAATTTGACAGCTCATGCTGTTAACTTGGGCAGACATTACTCAAACTATTTATTAGATTGTTGGCTTTTCCAGGTCTGCTTCCTGGTCTGTGGAGACATGGTGGACTTTGTAGAAGGTGCACTTTCTGGAAGAGATGCAGGTTCAGCATAAAGCCTAAAGTACTGTGTGGGCTGCATTCTTCTGAATGTGGCCACAGTTAATATCTCACTTAGTTAGATTAGGAGACATGCATGCATCTTTGTCTTTGACTTATGAAAACACACATTTGTTATGTGACGCTCTCAGTCTGTGGATGTGTGTTCACACACTGGCATGTGGCCTTTTGTCATCAGTTAAATAGACCACTAAAAGGCTACATTAAATTTAATGAGGGATCACGCTGCCAGGTGACACGAGTTCCATCCGTCTTCTCGGCTCTCCTCCTGTCTTTCTTCGTCCCTTCTCTTAGCAAAATGCACGGTACGCTTCAAAAACGCATTTTGGTCCCTGCCAGTTAATGAAAACGTGTTGGACGGAGACGAAACAGCCAGAGTCCATCCTCTAATGTCCTATCACTGTGTTTGTGCTGTGTCTTGAATATTAATAGAGCAGAAAAGTGCACAGAGTGGAATGAGTTTGTGGCAGCATGAAGCTTTGGCTTTCTGATGATGGTGATTATCAGAGGAGAGGAAGGCTGTGTAGAACAGCGGAGAAGCAGATGACAGTGTTTGATACTACCTTGTTTTCAGCTCAGTTACAGTGCTTCACCTGGGCCGGTGTGTGTGAGTGGCTCTGATTGTGCCTTCTTATGAGGGGGCTGAGAAAGATCTGCAGTCATCTTGTTAATACTTCTTGCATTATACTACCATTAAACAAGTTTAAAGGCGCACCAGGACACACTGGGTGCTTCCTTATGATAAATGAGTCATCGATATCCAGCTAAATGTCGGCGTTGCCTGTGTGGAGATGGGACATTGTGGTTATTGAGAGTGGCACGTGTCTGAGAGCAGGAGCCCTGATGAGGGCCAGTTTTTTAGTTACTGTCATTATTTCCTAGGAATTATTGCACTTACTTTAATTAAGTAAAATCTGGCACAGGGAATATTCCATGATCATTTATCACATAGTGTGGTTTAATACTGATCAGGATAGATATTTTCTACTGTTAAATTTGCAGTGTTGATCAAAGTTTGCCATCTCTGAAAAACCTCTTTCCTTTGGCTGTGTGCTTATCTGTTTCCTAACCAACAGTGCTCCTCTTTTTTTTTTTTTTTTTTTTTTTTTTTTTTTTAACCAGGGGCGTTTTTGAAAGATTTAACAGGTGTTCATGCAGATATCCTCCTCACATTGAAACAGCACAGGGTACTGGTGCGTGTTGCTTCAAGCACTGGTGAGACATGAAGTATAATCTGATAAGATCTTTTGGTTTTTACCCTTCAGGATCATTCTTTTGGCCTGCTGGTCGGTTGGTCGATCGGACCTTCACATATCTACTGGATGTATTGCCATGAAATGTGGTTCATATACTGTAAATGCAAGGTTTCCAGAGGATGAAATATGTTGTTGTTTCTTAATTTTTGTTTTTAATCCAGTGCCACAAACAGCATCTGTTGGATGGACTGGTACATTCATTGTCTATAGACAGTGTTCCTAATCACTTTGGTGATTCCCTGACAATTATTGCCATGAACCAGATGGGCGGACATTTGGTACTGACATTCATGTTCCCCTTAGGATGACGTGAAACAAATGCTGCAATCCTCTGACTTTTTCATTTAGTGTCTGTACCATCAAACAAGCAATCTTCATTTATACAGCACCTTTCTAAATGTAAGACGCAAAGTGCCGCACATCAAATATAAACAAAATGAAAAAAATCATGATAAATACAGAGCAGAGGAAATGTAATGTAGAGAGCAGAAGGCAATAGACAAAACCTCAGTCTAAGCCAGTGTCAAATGCCTGAGAGAACCAGTGAGCCTAGGCAGTTGGCCCTGTCATCCCAGTATTTTAACTTCGACCTAGGAACTTTCAAGGATCTAAGAGATTGTACGGTAACATGGGGCTCTAAGAGCTCTGATATGGTGGTGCCAGGTCATGAAGAGCTTTAAAAACAACAAATAACCAAGTGAGAATGTTTAAAGTTTTTTTTTTTTTTTTACAAAATATTTTCAAGCATGTAGTACGGCCTTCCAGCCACAGAACTAAAAAAATTATGCGATTCAAGTGGCCGTTAAGAGAGAATGTGATGTGGAATTTAAAACTTTTCATTGAGGAGTCCTTTTACTTGTGATTACACACGTTAACATATTCCATCTGTTCTTCAAGATTATTCTGCCTTTCTCATCCTCTTTTCCTGTCAGTCTCAATTACCTCCTTTCTTTTCAGCACTCGCCCACATTCTACTTCCACAAAACCAAGCGTGCACACATTAGCTGCAGTTTTCCTCTCTCCTTGTCTTGTTTTTCAAGGTCTTGTTGAGCAGCAAGAAAAGCCCCAGAGGAATATCACGGCGACTCGCGCTGAAATTTTAATCAGGAGGAAATGGGGCGGCACAACCTCGCTTCTTTTTAGCATGAATTTGCACAAATGGACTCCTGCTGCTTGTCGTATCCTTGTATGACACACTGAGGGCGTCTGCCTGTGACAGAGCGAGGAGAAGAAGAGTAGTTGAGGGGGTGAAGGGGAGAGGTGAAGAGGAAGGAGGAAGAAAAGAACGGAGGAGATGGTGCAGGGAGAACTGATTGAGACCAGTGTTATTTGTCTGGAAACAAAAGAGGCAACGTCTGTATTTTAGCAACACATTTTGGTTATGACTTATTGATCTGGAAACTTCGAATCTGTGAATATCTTTCTAACTTTACCAAAGTCGGCCACTATCACGTACAGTAGCTTTAGGACTGTATCTCTCAAATACTACCATATGTGTTGTAAATGGGAACTATCCACAGTCTTTAGAGGTGAGGTGTGCACATAGTAAGTTTAACAAGCAACTAAAGTGGATGATGCACTCAGCAGTGTCAGTTTCTCAACAGATGGTATAGCAACACTGGCTTTAACCATTCACTGCATTACATATATTTTACAGACACCCACCTAGTGACTTGCATTTTTACCCTACATCAGAAGAAGTTTGGGTTTTAGTGTCTTGCTCAAGGACATGTTGACATATAAAGGAGCCAGGGATCCAAGCACCAACCTGCTGGTTAAGAGTCAAGTCTCTCTCCTATGTGAGTTACTTATGCCTCCAAAATCAGAACAGACACTGTCATACAAAGTTTTTTAAAAGTATTTTTATACAGAGAGATGGCTGTGAAAAAAGAGATGAACTGAGGATGTTGCAGAAAGATTATGTGGAAAAATTCCCTCATTTTCCAAAAATGTCTTAACTGTCAGGTTCTAAAAGACTATTCTCAGAAAGGTTAAAGTACAAGAGCACAGAGACTCACATGCACACATCCCAGGAGTCTTCAAACTAAATCTTTGTGTATATACTGTACATTAGTTTGTTATTCAGCGTCATACTCCTCTAAGCTAACAGTCTGATTAATAATTCACAGTATTTCATGCACTCAGTGGTGCCATTTGTATTTTAAGTGTTTTACTAATTGCCTCTTCCCATTGAGCTAATTATTTCTCCATTGTGTTGTGATCCTGTAATTCACGATGCAGTGTCACTGAAAGTCACTCAGTGTGTAGAATGACTAAATGGAAGAATCAGCTTCTGCCTTTGTATGCTGAGCTGCAGCGTGTCTGTCTGGATGTGTGTGGTTGTGTGTCTAAGGCCTCCGCGGAGCTGTGCGTCACAGCATTGATATTCTCCTCACAGGGTCGTCAAGCATGAAATAGAAGAGAACGCTTTCTGTGGATAGACTTGCCAGAGCGCTGCTGGATAGTGAGGGGCTGATGCTCTGGAGAAATCTCTCAGCTGACACTGATACTGACAGAGTACCATGGGGAAAAACCTTGTGCGTGCTGCACTGCTGTATAATACATGTGACCGTGTTTAAAAGTGCACACCTGTGGGTTTGCATGTCTTACCCCAGTTGCATGTTTTACATTGCTGCTGACTGTTTCCCAGTATTTCCTGCAAGTTGAAGGTTTCAGCTGAATTTTGCAAATACTGTTATTGGGGGGAACATGATTTTAGACACATGAACATTTGCCCCCAGTAATCAATCATAATTAGCAGTCTATCAAATTTTATCAGTTGCAGCCATGTGAGCACTGTTTTAAGCCTCTTTCTTGTGGTGCATTTGCGGACAGTCTGACATTTGAGATTTTATACTCATCTGCCAAACAGGAACATCCTCAGTTCAACAGATGACCAAGTGTAGATGGTCCATTTTAAAATGCCCGTGTGTGCTTATGGCTTTTCCCCTGCCTTACCTTTGTAGCACATGAATTTGATGCTTTTTTGTAATTGGTGCTGAAATGTGTCCTTGAATGCTCCAGTGAAGATGGTTTTAAAAATGGTTCCTCCTTGCACCACTTTACCATTCACTCATCCCGAACCACAGATGAAAAGAAGACAGTTAAACTTTCTAAAACCCAAAGCCTCCATGAAAATCAATCAAAGTGGTGCACTGGGGCAGTGATGGGTAGAAATACAGTGAGGAACTGAAGTATTTGAACACCCTGCGATTTTGCAAGTTCTCCCACTTAGAAATCATGGAGGGGTCTGAAATTCACATTGTAGGTGCATTCCCACTTGGAGAGACAGAATAAAAAAAAAGTCAGGAAATCACATTGTATGATTTTTAAAGAATTTATTTGTCTTGCACTGCTGAACATAAGTATTTGAACACTTGAGAAACGGCAAGAATTCTGGCTCCCAAAGACATGTTACTGTGCCTTTAAAAAGTCCACCTCTACTCCACTCATTAATCTAAATTAGTAGCACCTGTCTGAGCTCTTTAAAGACACCTGTCCACCCCACAGTCAGTCAGACGCCAACTACTACCATGGGCAAGACCAAAGAGCTGTCAAAAGACACCAGAGACAAAATTGTGGACCTCCACAAGGCTGGAAAGGGCTACGGGGCAATTGCCAAGCAGCTTGGTGAAAATAGATCAACTGTTGGAGCAATTGTTAGAAAATGGAAGAGGCTAAAGACGACTGTCAGTCTCCCTCAGACTGGGGCGCCATGCAAGATCTCACCTCGTGGGGTATCACTGATGATAAGAAAGGTGAGGAATCAGCCCAGAACTACAAGGGAGGAGCTGGTCAATGACATGAAGAGAGCTGGGACCACAGTTTCAAAGGTCACTGTCGGTAGAACACTACGCCGTCATGGTTTCAAATCATGCATTGCACGGAAGGTTCCCCTGCTCAAGTCATCACATGTCCAGGCCCGTCTGAAGTTTGCCAAAGACCATTTGGATGATCCAGAGGAGGCATGGGAGAAAGTCATGTGGCCAGATGAAACCAAAGTAGACCTTTTTGGTCTAAACTTCACTCGTCGTGTTTGGAGGAAAAAGAAGGATGAGTTGCATCCCAAGAACACCATCCCTACTGTGAAGCATGGGGGTGGTAACATCATGCTTTGGGGGTGCTTTTCTGCGAAGGGGACAGGACGTCTGCACTGTATTAAGGAGAGGATGAATGGGGCCATTTATTGTGAGATTTTGAGCAACAACCTCCTTCCCTCAGTCAGAGCATTGAAGATGGGTCGTGGCTGGGTCTTCCAACATGACAACGACCCGACGCACACAGCCAGGATAACCAAGGAGTGGCTCCGTAAGAAGCATATCAAGGTTCTGGAGTGGCCTAGCCAGTCTCCAGACCTCAATCCAATAGAACATCTTTGGAGGGAGCTTAAACTCCGCGTTGCTCAGCGACAGCCCCGAAACCTGACAGATCTAGAGGAGATCTGTGTGGAGGAGTGGGCCAAAATCCCTGTTGCAGTGTGTGCAAACCTGGTCAAGAACTACAGGAAACGTCTGACCTCTGTAATTGCAAACAAAGGTTTCAGTACCAAATATTAACACTGATTTTCTCAGGTGTTCAAATACTTCTGTTCCTCACTGTATGTACTGTAATATGCAATTTGACTGTAAAAAAACCACTGGTCTGGTTCATGATCATGACAGAGTTTTGATGAAACATTGTACAGTGTGCTGCTGCCAGAGCTCGCAGTTTCCTGGTGTTCTCACTTTGTTTAATGGGTATGTTCAATAAAGGCATGAAAGATCATGGCTGTCTGTTTTATCAGCTTAGAGATATTGTTTATCTGTGACTTTGGTGAAGGTCAGATCACGTTTCATGACCAGTTTATAAAGAAAACTATGAAATTGCAAACAGTGCCAGTTACTTTTACTTTTCTTTATATGCAGCCTATGGCCTCATTTCAGTTGATTCTGTCCACAAAGTGGGATATCTGGTCTGTGCCATGTTGTTGGGTTGTTGTCTTTGTGCTCATGCAAGTGCACTGAACTAACTTCAGACCATGGATCTGCAACACAGCTGGCCAGATTTCTGACATGCTAGAAATCTGTTGATCGTTGGTTGTCCGGGTCATAAAATGGACACACGCTGTACTTCAGATGACAACTGATTCTAAAAGTAGTCGGGTGTGACTGAATCAGGTCTGAAATCGAGCCTAATCCGTACACTGTTTGCTCAGCTTTAAACCGGTCTTCTGTGCAGAATACATGTCATATCTGTGTGTATGATGCTATTTTATGTGTCTACAGGGGGTTAACAGGGTGGGAAAGGACGCTCATGTGGGAAGTGATGGTGTACGGAGGAAGGACTGGCACGACTACGACGCAATCAAAAGAGACTCCTCTCGATCTGGTAGGTCCAAATCCCCTCATCATCCCTTGTCATAAATTTGCTGTCAAATATAGATGACGACCACCGTGGATGCAGCATTCACATGGCAGGCACAAATCAAAAGTACCATATACTGTAGAAAGATTCATACAATTCTACACATACATTCAGATGAACTGCTCTTCTCACACACACACAAACCTATTCCTGCTCTGGGTGTTATTGCTCCCCAGCTCTGCAGCAGCATGCTGTCATAAATAGTTTATGTATATCTGCTACAGTAATCACCAGCTCAGGTTCATTTTCTGTTCAGGGAAATCAGCTTCTACACAAACAGTGTAAATTAGCTATAATGGATTTATCACTGAAATGAGCCACTGCAGTCTAAAGGCTGTTATTCACACCTGTTGCCTTTGGAATGGACAGTAGATAATTTCAGCTTAATGAAACATGTATGTCTGTAAATGATGAGGGCTGGTTTTGTTCTGTTGGTTTCCACAGGTCCCTAATTCTCTTGTTTAATAAATCTGAATAATATGAAGCTATAAAACTATGAAACTGTTCAGTAGTTCAGCTATTAGAGTTCATATTTATACACACAGTTCATCATGTTTATATCAGCAGGTTTCTTACTCTGAATGTCCAAGCTTTGTTTTATACAGACCCACATTGTAAACAAGTTTTATTTAAATTAAGCATCAACGCACAACTGGCCATTGCGTTGTGTTCGTGATCCATTTTTTTCCTCTTATATCTTATACTATCCTATTTTTAGCTTTTGGGTTTCTGCTATTTCTGCTATAAAAGGTCAATTTGAGATGTTTGTCATCTAAAGTTTAAACCCAGGTAGATTTAAACATGAACATGAAGATGCACTAAGTATGACTGTCACTGTATTCTACGGGTAGTCAAATAGTCTTCACACGCTTTTTATTATGTCTGGTATATTTTTATTTTTGGATTTAAATGGTTTTTAATATTAGAATTTATATTTTCAAATGCATAGCGGCTCTTGTGGTGAGGAATTCATGTAAATGTTCACCTTTTGCCCTTATTTTCTTTTTATCACTGATGAACTTGCCCCTGTTTTCTATTCCTATTTGTTTGTGAAACTTGTCTGTCCCCTGTAAAACAGCAGTGAGAAAGCTTCAATGTACATGACCTGTGTTACAGTTCTGTCTCACAGCTAAAACCTCCTCACCCAGTTTTGGTCTGAGGACACTCCAGGCCTTGAAGAGCACAGCTTTTAAAAGTTTTTACACTGAGCTTTTTCATTATCTTACTCAAAAGAAAGTGTGGAAACTTCACTGACTCACCAAATGTTTCTAAAAGTGTGTTGACTATTCACAACTGCTGTAAAATATTATTGCTGTGTCTACACTTGCTGGAACTGATACACTGAGGTCTTGGTAGTAAAACCTGTGTGTTTGATGTAGGTAATGGCGAACAGGGGAAGGCGTTCCCCCTGACAGATGCTGACCGGGTCGACCAGGCCTACAGGGAGAACGGCTTCAACATTTACGTCAGTGATCGAATCTCCCTCAACCGCTCCCTCCCTGATATCCGCCATCCGAAGTGAGTCCTGAGTGTGTCTGTGTGTTTTTCTGTGGAGGGAGAGCAAGCAGTGTTGTGTCAAGATAAACTATTTGTTCCCAGAATCTGCACAGACATATTTGTTCCCAGGTTTAGTTTCATATCTATCAGGAAGCAATGCACAGAACTTAGACACTGATTATACTATCTTACGTTGGACCAAGAAGGATCTGACATCATCATACTTAATGGTTCCTCCAAGTGCAATATATCACAGCACAGTTACTACAATCATAATTTTATCACCACTCTGGATGGCTTGTTATTGCAAAGGTAGCCCAGGAAGGTAATTTTCAGCAGCATTTGCTATATATTGGCAATATAAGTGTATCATTATGAGCACATATTCTCAGTCTAATTGGTCACTTAGTTGCCTGAAAAAAGTGTCACAACTTAATAAAGTGTCATAATATGATGAAAATGATAAGCATTGAGCACGACTCAAAATCTCTGCCATCAGTCTCCTGCCAGGCTGTTGCTGCACAGAGCACATCTTTCCCCAGCTCTGGCCTGTCGTCTCACTGGCCTCCTTCAGTCTGTCTTTTTACAGCGGGGTGTACTGAGTGACAGCACTCAGTTTCCACTGACAATGAATGGGTAGCTGTCTTTATCCCTTATCAGTGCAGTTCCAGCTGGACCATGTTGGGGATTTTCGTCCCATTCAATCTGCCACATCAGTCATTTTTATGGACTGTGCAACCGTGACCAGACAAGAAACACTTCCTTTTCAAATTTCCAGTAAAGTGCCCACTAACCTCAGGCAGCACTGCCATTTTTCTCCTAAAAATAAATCTTCTGGGTTAGTATGAGCAGTTTCATTTGACTAGGGGAAACGTGCCTCAGATGGCTAAGAGTCTGCAGGTCTTCATTCCAGCCAGACTGTGGCAGGTTATTTCACAGATTGGCACACCATCAGCCAAAGAGAGAAAATGAATCACCTGGTGCATCTTTGGCAGGACTGAAAACCTGCAGAGTCTGTCCTTTATGGTGAGAGGCTTGCCAGATGGAGGGCAGGACTGACCTGGGAAATCTGTCAGCGGCAACCACACAGTGTGAATAGTTCGTTAGTAAGCCTGTGCACTGAAACGGCTTCGTTATGTAAATAATGCTTTGCACAATGTTCAAATTGTGTCATTTCACTGATCAGTATAGACCTGAAAGACCTTAGACTAGGCGTAAACTTTCCTTACCTTACCAACCACCCTCTTAGAGCATTGTTTACACCTTTATTTTCCCATGTTGGATCTGTCCCAACTCATTACAACAAGCACTGTTTGGAACAATTGTTCCAATTATCAACCTGCCCAGTGTATTCACAGGAGAGATGTAGCTGTACACAGACAGGAGCTGATTACACACCATACAGAACCTATGTACTGATAAACCATGTTCTTGACAGCAATTATCAGTGTCATTGATGTCCACCTCTGTGTACAAGGTGTGAAGAACTGATGTGTTCTGACTGGGCTTATTTTTAAAGGGCGTGGGGGGAAGAATAGAGGAAGCAGAACATCTAGTTTTACCATAGTGGTTACAGTACAGCAAAAGTAAAGTCTCAGTGTTGTCCTAGCATACTCCTCAGTATTCAACAGTTGGATGGAATGACTGACGTGATGATTTTTACTGAGCTGTGATGACAAAGGAAAGGCTGCTTGGACATTTAAATATGGTGGGTTCATCTCCTTGGGAGCATGAATGTAATTAGGGAGCCAATTTCATGGCAGTCTGCCTCAGTCTGTGTTGTTGACATTCTGAGCCTGAACTACATGGCTGTAGAAGACTGATTGTCAGAAATCAGCAGTGGTTTCCAGTTAAAAGCATGAACGTTCTCAGCAAATTTCAACACAAACTGCTCATTAAATTTGTTTCTTGCATGGAGGGAAGATGGTCCTGAAGGAAATAAAATTATCACGAGTTGACAGTGAATCGTTTCATTCATGTTCCTCAGAAGATAAATCCTACTGATTTTTTTGTGATCCTTTGACTTTTCATCTGGCACCACCAACAGTCCCACTTGCCCAACACTTAAGTTGAATATAACGTTATACAGAAAACTGACTGAATTTCAAATGAATGCTAATGATTGTCCTGGTGTCTCAGTGGTAATTCAGGGTTGTACTGGACTGTACTTTCTGTAGTGAAGAGGGAGCTGAGCTAAGGTATTGTGTTCTAGTTACTAGTTGATTAAGTTTTACCACTCACCTAGTGTCATGAGCTTTGGGCTGAAACCAAGAGAATTAGATAGCAGATCCAGTCA
The DNA here is from genome assembly GCF_001952655.1 of Monopterus albus. NCBI lineage: Eukaryota > Metazoa > Chordata > Actinopteri > Synbranchiformes > Synbranchidae > Monopterus > Monopterus albus. The sequence continues at coordinate 269,504 of NW_018128240.1, read as the reverse complement.
GCCAAAACATGTATTTATTCACAGAGAAAGTGTGCTCAGCCTTAGGGGTTGCTCCCTGTTTAGAGGACTCAGTTGCGGTGGGTCAGGTATATAATCAGGATTCCTCCTGGGTGTCTCCGTCTGGAGGTTTTGAGTGCACATCCAATGGGAGGAGACCCCTGGGCTGAACTGAAACATGCTAAATGGATTACATATCCCATCTGGCCTGGAAACATCTTGGGGAATGCCAGGGAGAAGCTGGAGGATGTAGATGAGGAGAACGGTGTCCAGGCTTCCTTGTTTAGCCCCCTGAATTTGAGGCAGAAAATGAAAGCTAGGCTGGAATAACACATGCCAACACAGTCAACATTAGCATGTTAATGTGTTACAAAATCCAGCTTAGACTTCTGCCAGGTTTAATAGGGTTTGACACGTTAGAGCTTAGCTTGATGAGCTCCGTTTGAGGTGTCCACCTACCTTTTCTCATGGACTAGAGTTATGGAGTTTGTATACATTAAGCTGAATATTTTTAGCATAGTAAAGTGTTAAAGAACAGACACTATAGAAACATGATGAGCCATATGGACCTGTGGCTACAGCACACATTGCTGGGTTTATTCCAGCTCTCCTCTGACTCATCAACAAAGAAAATACTGAAAATAAACACCACCAACACTATAAATATGTTCTGCTAAACAACCTGGGACCTGCTGACCCGATTCATCACAAACCAGCCTTGAGCGCTTTCCTTCTACCTGACTAGACCCTTTTCCTGACCTTCCCTTCGCTTTCTTGTTCTAAACAGTTTTAAATGTGTTTTCTCACAAGGTTACTTCAGGATAATGCTTCAGGTTTTGTCTTTTTTTTTTCTTCATATTTCTAAATCTCCTGCATCATGTGACCCTAAAGCATTTGCCATCCAACATTTGTCTAGAAACATTAGAGCAAATTTTATCAAATGACTATTTGACACAAGTTTCTATGTTGTTATACATGTCAGGGGAACAGAGTTAGCTGCTGTAAACTCTGAAGTGGAAGTAAAATGTGAGATTTTATTATTTATGCCCCCCTGCCAGCTGCACTTTCTCTGGAAATACATCTAATTGGTGCTTTTGTTTCAGCACAGTAGTTAGGTTAACAGAGCCCAGAGGGAGGAAATATCCAGTCATGAAGCCTGAAATTAGCCAGAGATGCTAATGGTGTGGTGAAGTTCAAGGTTTAGCCACTATACAGCATAAAGAACCAGAAAGAAAGGAGTAGCACTTGATGTTTGTTCACTTACATCACTGTTTAGCGGCAATTGTAACCTGATTACAACAACAAAGTGTTTTGAATACACTACCATTTCAGCAGACAATGTCTCTTTACTTCTGTAGAGCTAAAATAAGTAAGTCAGTCAGCACAGTGAGTGTTGACAAGTAATGTAATCAGGAGGAGTGTTTCTGTTTGAAAAATGCACATCCATTGCCAGTGTAAGTACTCAATAGATACAGTGCTTTGGTATCTGTCTTAACTATTGCTTTTCTGTTCAGAGATCTTCTTGATAGGACTGTAGTTCATGGAACGCAAACATCTGCAGCTCATTTCTGAGTACTGCTGCGATGGGTTTGAACTGAAAACCTTCTCTTGGCTCTGTCATGAGCAAACCAACAAAGTGATCAAAGACCAACTCCACTGCAGGGCTGTTGTGTCTGACTGAAATCTTCAGCAGAATCACAGAAATGACTTGTCAGGGCCTCTCTGCACAAGCAGCCACCATCACCAGGACCCCAGTGCTTCACACAATACAGACGGCTGTGGGTGCTGCGCTGGATGATGGAGATGGTGTATCTGTTTGATTGGTTGAATTGACAGCAGAGTGACAAGTGTCTGACAGCCGGGTGCCACATCAGTCTTCAGTGGGTCCAGACCTTCCAGCAGCGTTCATTCGTTCATTTCACTCTCACTCACTGACATGATAGAGAACCAGAGAGCGGGGACTTTCAGGCGGCCACATAGGCCTGAAAGACAGAAATAATTACCGTCTCTACAGATTCCCCCTGAATTCTCAGAGCGAGAGAGAGACAGAAGAGAAAGGAATGGAAGGGCAAGCTAGCAGGTGGTGTGCTTCATTAAATCTTATTAAAAGAGCAACACATTGTTCAGGTTGGGCTGGTTTAGAGCATTGCAGTACAGTGAAGAGAAGGGCGGCATCACTGGTTCCAGAAGAGTCTCTTCCCTGCTGTCGTTTGGCATTTGGAAGTTTAAATGTTGACTCCAACACAGAAGCGGACAAAATAAATTAAAAAAGCTGTATTTCTGTGTTATGACCAACAATTGTATTGTCTGAACTTACATTCTATGAAATGAGTTTGAGTTTTTGATTGTAACTATACACCACATTCCCCTTGAGCCTCACAGGATGCTGTTATAGGGAAGATTATGATGCATTCACACAATGGGATGAACAAGAACAATACCTAAGGTAGTGCTAACCTTGTAAACACACCAGGTAAACAGCCCAATTAGCTGAATATTGCACGAGTACTGATCTTAGTTTGATGAAGTGCTGCCAGTGGGGCACTTGCAGCCATTCTGACACAGTATGTTTCTAGTTCTTTTCAGTGCCAGACTCTGAATTACAAGTCGGAGGCTGACATGAATGTTATTATTTTCTTGGCAGTTGCTAATTTAAATAGTATGCCATGAACTCAGCGTTTCAGCCAAAACCAGACCAATAAAGAGCCTCAATGTGTCCCTTTGTGTAAATTATAGTGACCTTCATCAAGACTGAGATGACTCCCTGTTGTTGGTATTTCACTTTGGTCCAAAATGTTGGACCAAACATCCCCTCCACTGAGGCACGCTTCAAGCTCCGCCAACAATATGGCTGTTATTTAGATGGGATGACACACTCTTGTCTGCTTCCCCCTCTCATTTCTTTGTTTCTGGTGTTTTTCTAGCTGTAAACACAAGCTGTATGCAGAGAAGCTGCCCAACACCAGCATCATCATCCCATTCCACAACGAGGGCTGGTCGTCGCTGCTGAGGACTGTGCACAGTGTGCTCAACCGCTCTCCCCCGCAGCTCATCGCAGAACTCATCCTGGTGGACGACTTCAGCGACAAAGGTACACACACTCATCGCTGATTTGAAAACACACCTGTGCTGGTTCACACAGGAACATGAATGCAGCTGCAGTTGGTGTTGGTGCTCTGCGGCGTCTTGTCACTGCTTCTGTTTTGTGGTTTTATGGAGGTTTACTTTCCTGGACACTAAAATGGACTGTAAAACTGTACAATAAAATGTGAATGATCTGCAAACTATCCAACAGTGTTGTATGTATACAGGTGTTTAGTGAGCATCACACGGCTGCTAAAACATTTTCATAAAAAACTGTCAGTCTTTTTAATCTAAACCTACTGATTTGTTTTTGATTCTGTGACTGTAGCGAGGTTAGCGGGACAGTTCTGCACTCCCTGATGTGGGCTGGTGTTCATGCACAGGTGGCCTGATCAGTCTGAGCTCCGCAGTTGACGTACAGCTTTGAACCCTTCTGTTATAAATCAGAGGACAAGTGCAATATTATCAGCAGGCTTTGAGTGGAGGCAAGAACAAGATATTCATCATGAAGCCTGGTTCACAGCCACAGCGGGACGCATAATTTCCCTTGCACTTTTCCATTTCCTTATATGTTAAATAATGCACTAAAAGTACATGGAGAGAGGAGGAGGCGGAACAGACAGTTTTATTGGCTGTTCAGAGGTGAATGGCACAGTTTAAGAGGGACTTATCATTTGAAAGAATGAGGCCCACTCTCACATTTCATCAGACCCTATCAGTTGTTTTCCTTGATGCACACTAACAGTCTCTCAGCTCCATGGCAGCACAGTCTGCAGTCATACTGGTGCCGCACTACATTTATTGATGCTGTTTTGTTTTGGGAGCTCACGGCCGACGGGAGGAAGATAAACAATTGATGAGGTGTTTTTCATACTGCTGTTATATTTTCTGAGGTGCTAATGAGTATCTGCTTCCTGCGTTGTGTAATTATAGCCTCGCTGCAGAGCGGTGTTTCTGGAACAGCCTCTTCTTTTGTTTTTAGAAATCATAATTAATACATCTTTTCATATTTGACTCAAAGGACATACGATGACTTCTGTATGGTTGTCTGTGTGTTCGCAGTCGGTGATTTATCGAGGCAGAATACTTTTCTCTTTCGGTTCAGAAAATCTTCAAGTTCTTATTTTTTTTCCATTTCAAACTGCTTCAGCTTCTTGTGATACGTTGCCTGTAATGTGTGAAGTCAAGTCGAAGTCATGCGTGGCTTTCCTGTGTGCCTGGGAAATGCAGCGAAGAGAAGAGCAGAGGATGAGCTGTGAGGAGCTCTGATGGTGTCAGTTGGGGACCGGTGTGTGTGTGTGTGTGTGTGTGTGTGTCGAGGATCATCAGATTCAAGGCGGGGGTCAGAGGGCTTTCACTGGGAGACTCACCGCTGCGCCCTGCTTCTCCATTTCTTTTCAGTCCACACCCCACAGCACATGCCATTTAAAAGTTCTGCCTCAGAGAGCTGCCTCACTACACTTGTTGCTGCTCGTTGCAAAAGCAATGCGTGTCTGTAAAACTGTTAAAACTTCTAAACAACTAGTTTGAAATGGATCTGCTGGCTGTCAAGGACCAACTGAATTTAGGCTTCAAAAGTGGCTGTGTAAAGCAAGTGGAGCTGCATAAACTGTGCGTTTGCTTTCAGTGTATTACACCATTTTGTGTTTTTATGAATGGTGGGGTTTCTCAGTTTGGGCTGAAAATGAACATCAGTTACTGTGAACATAATTAGAGCATTTCATTTTATACTGAATTTACCTGAGGGAAAAGACACTTTTAACAAAACAGTTTTGTAAGTCTGTGCTGTTGCATTCTAGGAGTTTTCAGCCAAAACACGGTTCCTGCATAAAGTAAGAGCTGCTCTTTCACTCGCAGCATGTTGCAGATTGCCATTTGTTTGGTTTCTGTGGTTACTTGTTCTGCCTGCACATGTGATGTCACTGGCCCACATGCTAGCTTTTAAATACATGCATAAAGGTGTTAGAAATATTTGTAATAAACAGGTGTTTAGGTTTGAGGACTTGGTGTAAAAGCTGATTGGAATCATGGATAATAAATCTGCTTTTTTCCTGGAGAAACCAGGTTTTTCTAATCCCCATTCCCTGGTACCGAGGTCGGGTTTGCTTGTTTACGTCATGTTTAAGGAGTCCAATAAACCACATGTAACCTGGTTTCTTAAGCACATGTAAAAAAGGAAAGAAAGGTTCTGCTGGGTTTTGCAGATGTCTTCAGCACAGCTGCACACAGTATTTTCAGTTGCCAAATTATGCAGTGTATCAGAAGGAAGCAGCTTCACATGCTGCTCGATTCATTCAGGCAGAACACTGACTCACAGATAGCACGCAGGGACTGAAACAGCACTTTTTATTTCCTCTCTTATCGTCGCCCTGAATGTCTCTGCTCCGTTCTCCTCTCCTGTCTCCCCCTCACCTCTTGCTGCTGCTGTTCTCCTTTTCCCTTCATGTCTCTCATTTCTCTCTGTTTCTTTTTTGTCTTTTCTTGGTGTCTCTTATCTTTAGTGTCTCTATTTCCTGGCGCATCTTCTTGTTTCTATTTTCTCACCCATAACTGTTTGTGTGTCCATCCATTGTTATATTTTGACATTTGTCCTATAGTTTCTATCTGGTTTCACTTGTGTTTTTGATGTTTTCTCATTTATTTTCTCTTTAGCAACTCTCTCGTTCTCCTAATGTCCTTTATTGATTAGTCTTTTCTCCTCTTGTTCATGTCCTCTGCTCACATCTCATCCAAATTTTCATCTTTTTTCACTTGTCCTTTTTAATGTATTTTCCTTTTTTGAATTCAGTTTACTTGTAGGCATTTAACAAGGAAAATGCCAACCCTCAAGTCCCAAATGTGAGGATTTGTCATTCGTGCACTGCTGGTCAGGTAAAGCAAGTTATTTCAGTGCAGTTTTTCTGACTCTGGAACACTGGGGTGGATGTTCTTCGCTATGTTTTGACACTTCACTAGAATAAATTGCAAATGTGGCAGTTTTACAATCTGGAGTATAAAGTATAAAAACAACAAACCTACTGTCCACAGTTTCTTGGATAATAATTGAATCTAATATACAAATTAATAAAAGTCAAACACATGAGCAAGCTCACGAGGGCACACCGGCCTTCAGCGGTGTCGGGTCGGGTCATTTTTGCCTCTTTCAGAATGTAAATATGATTTTGTGGTGATGAATTACGATGAAAATAATGTCATGAGGCAGAGTAATGGTTGCATGTTTACTTCTTTGCTCAACCCAGACTTGTCATTTCCTGATCCACTATGTGAAGACAGTGTTTGTCTCTGCTAAGTACAGATATATCTGTGACAAGCTAAACCCGTCCAGTAACATCTTTCCTGTCTTCTCATTTTTCATCCTGTTTTCCCGTCTCCTCCGACCTACTTCCACTGCCATGTATATGTGGATGTGATGTCTGTCTCTTCCAGGGATCAGCAGATCAACAAAGCTCCTAAATCAGACTCTGGTAGAGCTTTCATCTCAGTGACTGCCGGCTGTCTTGTTATTAATGTCACCTCTGCTGTCCCTGCTAATCTCTGCTCCTTTTGATTTGGAGAACTTTACTCAGTGGGCGATTGTTAGAAACAGTAAATGTCAGGTTTCAGTGTCAGTCAGTCAATCAGCAAGAGTTGTTTCTTTGTTTCTGTTTTCACTGATATCCAGCAATCATAAAGGCAGAAATCCATCACAGAGAAAACAGAGGGAGCTAATTTTCTTCCCACTGTAGCCTTAGTGGAAAATAATATGATGCTGCCACAGCACCTCTGGGATTTGAGTAAAACATCACCTGCTTACAGTGGCATTAGAGAGTCAGCTGGATGAAGTGTGTTGGTTCTTGGAATCAATGATGTGATCTGTGGTCCGCTGATTGTTGGCTTTATATTTTAATAAATGAATTCAAAAATACTCTTTTAATGCTGTAATTATGCTAAACTAAAGACAACATAAAATAGCCTCTTCGCTTCCTTCAAATGATGTAAGTTCTGCTGAAACTGGGTTTGGTTTGAAGCATAAAATGGAAAGGTTTCACTTAAAAATTTGGCTTTACATTGGAGGAATTTATATTTGCACCACTGAATGCATATGAAACATGGATGAACCCATTGGTTTTCTGAAGTCTGGCCGTCACCGTAGTGGTAGCGCTTCACTCCGCCTGCCTGCTGCTGCGGCACACATGTACTGAGCTGACCAGGAGGAGGAGTATGGCCGTATTATGTCTATGTAAACCAAAAACAACTAATAATAGCCACTGAATGGTGCGATGACATATGAATCAAGTGATTGGACTCGGATGCTGTCATAGGAGAGTTTCATTAAACCCATACAAATAATTATTCCATTAGTATGAGAGAAACATCAGTATGGAAGAAAGGACGTATCCAACAAGATATTGATCCTATTCTTAAGTATTTAAATGAATGGATTTAAATTGTAATTAGTTCCTAATACTCTGTTGCCAATTTGTTGCTTGTAATTTGAGATGGTGTGGCATGTTTTTTTTAAATGACAATTTTTATGTTTTAGTAGAAAACTGAAAGTGGAGGTAGGTGATAAATGGGCATGAGAAATGAATTTACTCAGTGAAAACTGGAACAATCAGGACACATGAGACAGTGTTCGGAGAGGGAGAGGAGGTGGAGGTGATGTGAAAGACAGTGGCAGAGAGGAGAGGCTGATGTTTTAAAGTGGAATTAAGTAGTTTACTGTCTTTATCGGCCTTATCTGTGAGTAATGTACACATCGACAGATCATTTCTGATTGTGACCTGTGACAGACTGAAGTGTAGAAGGCACCTTCACAATAGAATGAATAAAATAGCTAATTAGAGCAGAGATCCAACAGAAATGTGTAATGAAATCATTTATCTCTGCACAGAATTATAGCTTGGGATGAAGCGTTGAGATCTCATTTGCAGGAACACCCACGATGTTTGAGGAGTTGAAAAAGGTCAATTCGGTGATGGTAATATAGTTTCTAAAGTCTGGAGCCTGTAAATGAGAACTTGAACATCAGTTTCTGCTGAACAAATAATACCCCAACCAGACTGTCTCGCTCACATTACAGTCTGAGCTGCATTGCCAGTGTCTTGGCAGCAGGACAGGTGAAAAAGGAAAATTTGGGAAAATGCTCTAATGACTGTGAAAACAGCCCCATTATCACCCTCCTTTCCATGTTATGCCCTCTCTCATATTCCTTCTCTGGCATCCTGCAGGCTGCCTCACTTTCTTTGGGCTTATCTTACAGGGAATGATGAATAAATCAGTCCACTGTCTTAGTAATGTGCACTATGAATACATATATATTTCAGTGTTATAGGAATACTCTACTGAAGTGTTGTACGCTGATCACTTGTAGGTTTGAAGGTCGGCTTTGAGTAAGGTGTACTTCCAACTGTTAAAAGTCAGACATAGACTAGATTCACATAAGTTAGATTGGATTCCAACAGTATTGCCATAAACATGTATCAAAATGTTTAAAGGAGCCCATCAAGCCGCCTGTGCAGCTAATCCACGACTTTGCTGTGCACTAACACATTCCCTGTCTTTTAAGCTGTCTTTTAAGACAAAACTCAGTGCGATTAGCTGTTTGCAGCACATGAAGCTGAGTTCTTGCCAGGTTGCTGTGAAGGAGCTGCCTGTCAAGTCTAGAGGGAGTGAGTGTTTGGTAAAGAAAGACTTGCACAACCAGAAGTTCTTATGCAGGTACAAGGAGCTAAATATACCTTTTAGTAAGCGATTGCTTTCGGCTGAGGAAGCTCAAAGCAGTGCACTTGTACCTGCCCTGTATTCGCAGTGTGACTCTTCATGCCTGGTATATGTTGTTAAACTGTTGAAGATGTGGTCTTCATTTGTACTTGTTAAGTAAGAGTATACTTTCATTAGTATTGTGACAGTATAGCTGTCCTGGCATTTGTCATAATAGAGTGGTTAAAATGTATAAAACCAGAGAAGCCAACACAAGTTTTGCATAAAGACTTCATCACAACAGAATGTAAATGAACATAAATAAATTTCACCGCAAAGCCAAATAATCGAAGGATTTGCTCAGGAATTTTTGTCTTTGACTAATATCAAGGTAATATCAACAGCGCTGACCTTTGAGGGAGAGAGCTTATTAGCTGTTTTTCCAAATCAGTTTTTGTTTGACCCTCTTCTGTTGGAGTAAACAGCTCCACAGAAGGGTTTTTAGACAGTAGTGAAACAGGAAATTGTGGTATAAATGCAACTTTTGGACAAATGTTTTCCCACAAGCTACTGAGCTATGAGCTTGCAAACTGACATTTAACTAACTGAGAATTAGCATGTTAGTTCAGAGAGGTATTGCGACCGACTACCCCTCCTGGCCGCCTACGTATTTGCTGTTAACGCGCCAGATACAGTAATTTTACTGTATGTAGTAACTACATCACCAAACCTCTAACACCACCTATTCACATAGAAGTGAGGGTGAATTTTGCCTTGGACTTTACTCATTCACATACAATGCATGTCAATGAAATACAGTTAACTGCACTGAACATTATTTGGAAGATTTTACATGTGATGTTAAATACACCTGTCAGTACTGAGAAACATTCTACTAATACTGTGATGATTTCACCATCCTACGCAGTCCTACTGTAAACAGGGTGTGTTTTAAAGCACTCAGTAAAGGAGGCAAATGGAAAGAAGGATGGGAAGAGAAGAGTAAGGGAGGAATGCATTGTAATAACGACAGGCATGGAGAGTAAGACATTGGCAGTCTCCATAAAATCAGTTAGACCTGCTAACCTGCCTAGCTACAATCCATAATGAGCTCCAGCTTGGGGAGATGATAGAGGGAAGGGAATGAGGAAGGAGGAGGAGGGGTGATGATGGTGAGGGGAGGTCAGCTCACTCTTCATTAGACTATAATTGAATTGGTGCAGCCCGTGTTGGGAGGATGCTCAACCCTCGCTCTCCCGGCAGGGAAGTGTTGTCTCGCTCCGGCTTCCCAACCCCCCTGATACGTTCAAGGTTAGCACAGCTAATGGGCTCCTTTCTCCACTGATTCCTCTGCTTGCCGTCTGTCATCTACATGTCTGACCATGTAGGTGCACAGGTACATGCTCCAGCACGTGACACTGCTGAAACAGAGACCCTGGTCAGTACCGTCCGCGGTCGACTACCTCTGGCCCTGATAACAGCTGACACACATTATGGCGGTGACCAATCAAGGGCCCTGCAGTGTCCCAGTGGTAAAGCTGACTGTGCAGATCTGGAGGGACAGGCTCTCACAGCTGCAGACCTGTTCCATAGAAACACACTTGGCTGCCAGATTTTGCAGTATAAATGTCTGTTCATTGTGGAATGAGCAGTGATGACGCAAGAACAGGATTAGATGAAGATTTAATATGATGGAATTTATTATTTGTCCTATTGGATTCTTGATAGCCCTGTGATAGGCTGGCGCCCTGTCCAGTCGCCTGATGCCGGCTGGGATTGGCTCCAGGTCCCCCCACGTCCCCGTCCGGGACTAAGCGGTATAGATAATGGATGGATGATGGATTCCTGATT